>NW_023659283.1:0-2500 GCF_015228065.2 Penaeus monodon
AATTTCGAAAAGGGGTTTCGGAGCACCGGGGGGGAAACCGGCCGCTGGGTGTTCCCCCCCTTTTTGGACAAGGAACTTCACCTTGATTGCCTACCTAGCCACTGGGTGGCCAAGCCAGCCCAAGTCAATTTGCTGGTCCCAACCCGGGAAAAATAGAGAGAATGATTACCAAAAAGGTACCACCGGCACTCTCCGTGGAAAGGAACTGGGGACCCTACCACGTACTCACTCCAAGAGCATCACAACATGGAAAACTACAATTAAGTATCATGCTGTGACCACGGCGGCTCAGACATGAACCTACCGTTAACGAAGAATGTTTGAGCAGCCGTGGACCTCTCCACCATCCTTCGCCACTAAACTCGATTTTAAACGTTTTTCTTTCCACTTGTACCATCGACAACCCGCAAATATCTTTGATATTGTCGCTCAGTCTTGTCTTGGGTTTGCCTCTTCCTCTGTTTCCTATCACCATCCCTGTCGCAAGCAAGTAAAAGTATTGAGAAAGACTTGCTGACAGGGATGGTGATAGGAAACAGAGGAAGAGGCAAAGCAAAGACAAGACTGAGCGACAACACCCAAAGATATTTGCAGGCTGTTTGATGGTACAGTGGAAAGAAAAGCGTAATATCGAGTTGAGTGGCGAAGGATGGTGGAGAGGTCCACAGCTGCTCAAACATGAGCATACCTTTATAGATGACACATACACACATGCACATGTGACTGTTAAACGCCGAACTGCGGTTGATTAAGTGTCACACACGCACATACACTTACATGCATTTTATCAGCACACACACATACACGCACTCACACACACACACACGTTTATATGCACATCATCAATAACGGTATGCTCATGTTTGAGCAGCTGTGGACTCTCCACCATCCTCCGCACTCAACTCGATCTAGCGCTTTTTTTTCCCACTTGTACCATCAACAGCCCGAAAATATCTTTGATGTTGTCGCTCAGTCTTGTCTTTGCTTTGCCTCTTCCTCTGTTTCCTATCACCATCCCTGTCAGCAAGTTTTTCTCAATACTTTACTTCTCATCACATGACCAATAAACTTTAGTTTCCTTTTGATCAAGATGTCCAAAAACCAGTCTTTACAATTTACTTTTCTCAGCACTTCATTCGTTTTCTTCTCCGTCCAGTTAATACGTAGTACTTGTCTGTAACACCACAATTTCAAAACTATTGACCTCTTTCTTATCTATCTTTTTCAGCACCCAACCTCAAAAACCATATATGCAATTGGGAAAACTAATGAGTTCAAAAACCTCAGCTTTTTCCGTAAGGTAATGCTTCGGTCTTTCCAGATTTATTGAGAGCAACTGTGGCGTTTTTGGCAATGGCAATTCTTTTTATCTCTGGTTGAATCATCATATGTATTAGTTAAAACAGCTCCAATATAAGTGAACTCTTTCACATTTTCCATAAACACTCCATTGATTGTAACATGCTCATCATCGTTCACTGCCGGTTATCTTCGAATCTTCATGATCTTAGTTTTCTTGGCATTAAGAAAAAACCAGCCTTTTCTCTTCTCTAACTTTATCTAGCAGTTGTTGTAGTTCAAAAGATAATGCTGGAAATTAAAACTATATCATCGGCGTATCTTAATTTTATATTTTGTATCCCTTAAAGTTTATTGGGTCATGTGATGAAAGTTTAAAAATATTGAGAAAAAATTGCTGATAGGGGTGGTGATAGAAAAAGAGGGAAAAGGCAAACTGAAGACAAGACTGAGCGACAATATCAAAGAATTGCGGGGTTTTCGATGGTACAAGGGGGAAAAAAAAAGCGCAAGATCGAGTTGAGTGGGGAAGGATGGTGGAAGGTCCACGGCTCCTCATACAAAGAGCATACCGTTATTGATGATGATGATCCCCAAACATCTACAGTTCCTTCAAAATTCTCTAGAGCACCTCTCATAATTGCTTCAGAATATATATTAAAAAAGGGGCGGAGACAGAATGCAACCTTGTCGTACTCCTTGGTTGGCTTCGAACCATTCTGTTAACCCATAAGTGGTTTTCTTACAGTTGCTTGTTGTTGGTCATACATGGCTTTTATCGTTGAATGATGTGTTTTGGAAATTTCATATCGTTCATGTTACTCCAGAGGATATCGTGATCAACAGCATCAAAAGCCCTCGAGTAATCGATGAAACACAGGTATAGGTCTTTCTAATGTTCTCTGTATTCTCTATGATCAATTTTAGATTTAGAATCTGGTTTCTGGTACCTTTTATATGCATTTTCTTTTCAAGTGCCCTGTCCCAAGGACGTTAGGGATCTTTGATTTCCATGATTTTCTTGGCAATTTAGAGCGGGTGGTTTGCCGTTGCCTTCCGCCCGGTGTTTTTATCGAGTCACCATATCTATTTACCCGGGTCTGGGACCGGCACTGACCCGGGCTGGCCTACCCACCCAGTGGCCAGGTAGGCAATCGAGGCGAAGTTCCTTGCCCAAGGGAACAACGCGCCGTGTGCGCGC
>NW_023659283.1:5000-21688 GCF_015228065.2 Penaeus monodon
AGAGCTAAATGCCTTTTCGTAATGTATATTATTTAATTTTTTTTTCCTTTATTTGGGTGAGCGTGTGGATGTGGTCTGTTTGGGAATCTACTGTCTGCTTGTTCTCTAGGCTGGTTAGAATCCAGACCGTCAGAGATGCGATTGTGATGACTTTTGTGAATAGTTTGTTAGCAACTGAAAGGAGGCTTATTTGGTCATATTTTTTTTAGAGCCTTTCTGTCCCCCTTTTTATGTATCAAAATAATTGTTGCATTTATCCAGGCTTTCGGAGTTTTCCGTTGGTAAGGCATTTGTTTAAAAAGATTGGCTAGTTTCACTGTTGCAATTTCTCCTGCATCTACTATAAGGTCTATACTAATTCCATCTTCCCCCGGTGTTTTCCTTCTCTTCATGCCTTTAAGCGCTCTTTTTATTTCTTCTGCTGTGATACTAGGTACGTCTCTAGTTACCGCGTTCAATTCTACCCCATGGCTGTTGATTTAAAGTTGAATAGATCCCTGTAAAAGTCCCCCCACTACTCTTATGATTTCATTCTTATTGTATGTTACTTCTCTATCTGGTTTCTTATTGCATACAATTGTTTTCCCTCCTATTGCAGGTCCCCTTTTTAACTGTTTTCATGCTAGAAACCTGAGATCACTGTTTCATTTATTATTTGAGTATTGAATTTCCGTACATCTCCCCTCTTCTTTTTATTTATAGTCTCATTTTTCAAGTGTCCTGTCCCACAAGGACGTTGGCGATCATGGATTTCCATGATTTTTTTGGCAATTTAGAGCGGTGGTTTGCCATTGCCTTCCGCCCGGTGTTTTTATCGAGTCACCATCTCTATTTACCCAGGGCTGGGGCCGGCACTGGCTTGGGAAAGGGAACAACGCGCCGGCTGATGACTCGTACCCTCGAACTTAGATTGCCGTCGTGACAGTCCTTGAGTCTGATGCTCTTACCACTCGGGCCCCGGGCCCTATAGTCTTTGTTAGTTTCGGCTAATTTTATTTTGTCCCTGATTGACCGATATTTTCATGACCCTACGTTTTTGCATAAGCTCTTTATTTTTTTACCGAGAACATGCTGGAGCTTTTTCTTGACGTTTTTTACGCCTAAAATTCAAGTACAGGTTCCTTTAGTATGTCATGGGAACTGTTTGTTGATTTGGTCAATGTTGAGATCTTCATCGCTGAGATTGAATATCTGTTTTGGATGTTAAGGTTAAACTCTGTCGCTCTGATCTTCAAGTTAGCTAAAATTTTGGGTGTGGTTTTCGTATGAGTTTTACTCCTTTCCCTCCTGAGGTGTAATTCAGTTTGGCCTCTTGACTATGGTCGCTGCCAATATTTACTTTATTAATAACTTCCACATCTTTTTCTATATCGCGCCTATTTTTAAATTATGAAATCATTTTCGGTTTGATGTCAGATGTCTACTTCCATGTCCACTTCCGCTCTAGTCTTTTTTCGAAGAATGTATTAATGATTTTGAGTGTCGAGCCTCCGCAAAATCAACTACATTTGTCCCCCCCTCATTCCCAGTACCTATTCCGAGATTCCCAATTGCGGTTTCTCCTACTGTGTTTTTTACCTATTTTTGTCATTAAAATCTCCCATTATTATTGTGAAATGGGTTTTTACTCTCTCGCTGGCTAAATGAACATCTTCATAGAAGCTCTCTATTTCTTCATCACTGTGGCTGCAGGTTGGAGCATAGACTTAACAATCTTTAAGTTGTAAACCCATTGTTTAGTTTTATTGTTTGAAGCCACTCTTTCGCGTTTACTATAGAATTCCAAAGATTTCTTTTCTAAACTTTGTGAAATAAGAAGCCCCCCCCCTAATTCCTGCTTGCTACCCTGGGGTTTACCTCTCCAATAGGCCAATGTCCATCATTTAGTATCTTCTGCTCTTTGCCTAGTCTTCTAACCTCACAGAGTCCTACAAAATCCCATTTGATGAAAGAAAGTTCTTCAAGTAATGCTAGTAAGTCGGATTCAGTTCTCATTGTCCCTTATATTGTATGTGCAAAGTTCATAAACGTGGGGCGGCCTGTTGTTGACCGGGGATTCTTAGCAAACCCCCTGCTCTGGAACAGTCCCCGATCGCCGCCGTAACCAGATGCTCCTTCCCCCTCCGGGGAATGAGGGCCGTTGCACTGTTTGTGCAGTCATGTTTGTTTTTTTTTTTTTTTTTTTTTTTTTTTTTTTTTTTTTTTTTTTTTTTTTTTTTATTGAGAGGTAGCTAGGTAACCGCGTTACCTCCCACCTACTGGCTTAGGTGTATCTTGGTGAAAGGAGGAGTAGTTTAGCTGGGATGCCACTGATAAGCCCCTCCAGCAGGGTTAGCCCTGTCTAGTGTGTACTTATGTGTCGCCACTCACGGCCTGCTCGCTACGCCAGGGGATACTCCCGTGAGCATGGGCTTAATTAACTGTCAGAAGTGTAGATATGTGTGATTATATTTTATACGCTGATTTTATTTATGTGCATGTACGCCCAGTGCAGACACAGTTGTTCACCTGCAAATGCCTTAAATACCACGAATATGTTCATTTTCTTGCACATGCACACGCAAGCATACACCTTTACATATGCTCCTTTGCATGTGATATGCATACACACTCTTACATTATACGCAACTACATACAAACACTCGTATACCCATGTATAGACGTATGCGCACATCACATGCGCATACATATGTGTATACTCACCCCATGTATGCGAACACACACCTGCGCATACATCCTGTGTACCTACTTATGACTGTATATACACACAAATATAGCAATACGTATGCTGACGCACACGTGTATGCGCACATACATTTATGAACACACATTAGTGCTCACCCACATATATCCGTATATACCTGTACATTCACACATATTTACACATATAAATGTATACATACACATACATGCATACACATACATACAAACATTTACACGCAACTTACATATATACATACACATATACATACATTTTATACACATTACATATACATACGCACATACACATAATACACATATACATGCACGTATACTTTCATATACATGTATACATATACATACCTACACACATACACTTATACCACATATATACGCATGTATACACTCACAAACCCATATTATATATAATATATATATATGTTATTATATATATATATATATACATACATAAATTGCCAAGAAATCATGAAAATCCATGATCGCCAACGTTCTTGTGGGACAGGGCACTTAAAAAAGAAAAAAAAGAAAAAAGAAAAAAATATATATATATATGTATATATATATATATATATATATATATATATATATATATACATATACTACACACACTCACACACATACATACAAACATACATACATACATACATATACATATATACACATATATGAATATATACGCACAGATATACGTATATCTATGTATATATTGCTACTCTTGCATATACACCGCATGGACACGTCACACACACGCATACACCTGCGCATTTTCTTGCATAACGCACCCACACTCGTGCACATACGTTTGAACAGCGTCTCCAAGAGTCACATACGCACTCCATTATAATGATCCCATGCATTATAATGAGTATAAATTGTAGGCTTGCTGCGGACGGGTTGAAGGACGGAGGCGGGTGGTGTGGGAGGGGAGGATTTAGGATGTGAGAATGGGTAAGTATGGGGTTTGGGGTTAGAGGGAGTTAGAAGGGTGGTTTTGTATCTGACATATATTATATATTGTGTGTGTGTGTGGTGTGTGTGTGTGTGTGGGGTGTGTGTGTGTGTGTGTGTGTGTGTGTGTGTGTGTGTGTGTGTGTATACATATATATATGTATGTATGTATAATATGTGTATTAAAATATATATATAATATATATATTATATATATATTTTATAATATATCATAATAATTATATATATAATATATATATATATATAATATATATATATGCATGTATTTAAGTATCTGTTTACCTGTCTCTGTATATATCGGGTTATGTATATAAATGTATTATATATATATATATAATATATATATATTTTATATATATATATAATATATATATATATATATATATATATATTTTATAATATATTATATATATACATAATAATATATATATATATATATGTATATATTATATATATATATGTATATAATATATATAAAATATATATAATATATATATATATATATATTATATTATATATATTATTTTGTACATCCCTTCATTTTCTTTTTCCCTTTTTTTTCCTATTGGCCCGAGAAAGCACTCGAAGTAATATGAAATTGAAATGAAATTCTAGAAAAAAACTCTTATGTAATCCTTTTTTGCTTTCTTTCTTTTTTAAGGGTCACATGTTAACTACTCTTTTGAAGGCTTTGAGTTTCGAGGAGGTACTGTAGTTTCTTCTAAGTTAGAGCTTTTTTGAAGTACCTTTAGGATGTATCTAATCTTATTTTTCGTCCTGTTTTAAAGTTTCCTTAGGTAATAAAATTTCCCAAGTTTACTGTGTTTGGATTGCAATACCGGATCTTTTGTTCTGGTGCGCTTTGCTATTTTCTTCTCCGTTCCTCCCTGTGTCTCTTTCGCGGTTTTCTCTGTCTTTCTTCCTTCTTTCTTTTTTCCTCCGTATGTCTGTCTGTTTGTTGTCTGTCTGTCTGTCTCGTCTGTCCTCTCTCTCTCTCTCTCTCCTCTCTCTCTCTCTCTCTCTCTCTCTCTCTCTCTCCTCTCTCCTCCTCTCTCTCTCTCTCTTTCACTTAAGTCTTGTGGGTCGGGCTGTATGTTTATATATCTCCATCTCTTTCCTTGTCTGTCTACATGTCTCTCTGCCTATCTGCCTATATGTCTAATATACATATATATATATATATATATATATATATATATAATATATATATATATTATATATATATATACATATATATAATAATATATATACATATATATATATATATATATATATATAAAATATATATATATTAAAATATATATATATATATATAAGAGAGGGAAAAGAGAGAGAGAGAGAGAGAGAAAAGAGAGAGAGAGAGAGGAGAGAGAGAGAAAAGAGATAGAGAGTGAGACATACATACATACATACAAAACATACATAGTTACACAGATATATAGATTTACACATACATACATATATACTTTTTTGTGTATGTATATATGTATATATATATATAATATATATATATATATATATTATATATATATATATATATATATATATATATATAACATACATAATTTATATATATTACTATATATATATATTATATATATGTATATATTATATAATATATATATATATATATATATATTATATTATATATATATATTTTATATAACATATATACATACACATAAAAGTATATATGTATGTATGTGTAAAACTATATATCTGTGTACTATGTATGTATGAATGTATGTATGTATGTCTCACTCTCTATCTCTCTCCTCTCTCTCTCTCCTTCTCTCTCTCTCTCTCTCTCTCTCTCTCTCTCCTCTCTCTCTCTCTATTATAAAATATATATATAATAATATATTTATATATATTATATGTATATATATATATATATATTATATATATAATTATATATAGTATAAAAATTATTATATATTAAAATTATATATATATATATTTTATTATATAATTATATAGTATTATAATATATATATATTAATATATAAAATATATAATATAATATAATATATATATTTAAATATATATAGACATATAGGAATAGGCAGAGAACTGTGACAAAAAGGAAAAGAGAGGAATTATAAACATACAACAACCCAAAAGACATTAAGTGAAAGAGAGAGAGAGAGGAAAAGAGAGAGAGAAGAGGAGAGAAGAGAGAGAAGAGAGGAAGAGAGAACGACAGAAGACAGACAGACAGACAAAAGAAGACATAGGGAGGAAAAAGAAAGAAAGGAAAAGACAGAAAAAACCCGCAAAAGAGAACGGGGAAAAACGGGAAAAACATAGCAAAGCGCCCAGAACGAAGATCCGGTATTGAACCCAAAAACACTTTAAACTTTGGGAAATTTTATTACCTAAGGAAACTTTACAACGGGACTAATAAGATTAGTACTCCAAAGGTACTTCAAAAAGCTCTAACTTAGAAAAACTACAGTACCTCCTCGAACTCAAAGCCTTAAAAACAGAAAGTTTAACAGTGACCCTTAAAAAAAAAGAACAAAAAGGATTCAAAAGATTTTTTTTCTAAAATTTTTCTTTCAATTTCTTATTACTTCTGAGTGCGTCTCGGGCACAAAACGGAAAAAAGGAAAAAAAAGAAGGGTTACAAATATATATATATTATTATAATATATTTTAATATATTATTATAATATATATATATATACATTATATATATACATAATAATATTTTTAATATATATAATATTAATATATATATATATATATATATATATATATTTTATATAATATATATAATTAATATATTATATATTTATATATTAATTATATATATATTTAACATTTATATATAACCCGTATATACAGAGACGGGTAAACAGATATTTAAAATCATGCATTATAATATATATTTTAAACATATAATAATATATATATTAAAAATATATATATATAATAATATATATAATATATATATTTTATAATATATATATATATATTATATAATATAATATATATATATATATATATATATATATATATAATTTATACACATATATACATACAAAATATATATATGTATACACACACACACACAACAAACACACACACACACACCACACACACACCACACAACACACACACACACACACACTATTATATATAGTCAGATAAAAAACCACCCTTCTAACTCCCTCAACCCCCAAAACCCCATACTTCCATTCTCACACCCTAAATCCTCCCCCCCACACCACCCGCCTCCGCCTTAAACCCGTCCGCACAGCCTACAATTTAACTCTTATAATGCAGGGGATATTAAAATGGGTGCGTATGTGCACTTTTGGGAGACGCTGTTCAAACTTTGGGCACGAGTGGGGGTGCGTTGCGAAAATGCGTAGGTGTATGCGTGTGTGTGAACGTTCCCATGCGGGTTATGAAAGAGTACAATATTACATAATATACGTATATCTGTGCGTATATATTCATATATGTTAAAAATTTTTATGTATGTATTATGTATGTATTAGTATGTGTGTGAGGGGGGGTTAGTATGTTATATATATATATATATATATATATAATATATATAACAATATATATATATTTTTTTCTTTTTTCTTTTTTTCTTTCTTTAAGTGCCCTTCCCACAAGAAGTTGGCGATCATGGATTTTCATGTTTTTTCTTGCATTTTTTGTATGTATATATTTTATAATATAAACATATATATATATTATATATATTAGGTTGAGTTATACAGCTATATATTGTGTATAAGTGTATTGTGTAGGTAGATATGTATACAGTATATTATATGTATACGTCATGTATATTGTAATATGTGTATTGGTATTTATATGTAATGTGTAAAAAATTATGTAATGGTATGTATAATGAAGTTGCGTGTAATGTTTGTATGTATGTGTATGCATGCATGTGTATGTATACTTTTTATATGTGTAAATATGTGTAATGTCAGGTAATACGGATATATGTGGGTGAGCACAAATGTTGTTCAAAATGTAGTGGCATACACTTGTGCCCCAAAACTTTTGCTATTTTGTTGGTGATTACAGTCATAAGTGGTACCAGGATGTATGCGCAGGTGTGTGTTCCATACATGGGGTGAGATACACATTGTATGCGCATGTGATTTCGCATCGTCTTACATGGGTATACGGTTTTTTTGTTGTAGTTGCGTATAAGTAAGAGTGTTTGCATACCCTGAAAGGACATATGAAAGGTGATGCTTCGTGTCATGTGAAAAAAAAATAACATATTCGGGGTATTAAGGCATTTGCAGGGAAAACTTGTCTGCACTGGGGTACATGCACATAAATAAAATCAGCGTAAAAATATAATCACACATATCCACCTTCTGTATTTAATTAAGCCCAGCTAGGGAGTATCCCCTGCGTAGCGAGCGGGCCCGTGAGGGGCGACACATAAGTACACACAGACAGGGCAACCCCTCTGGGGGGGTTTTATCTGGTCCCCAAAAACATCCCCCTTTCACCAAGATACACCTAAGCCAGTAGGTGGGAGGTAACGCGGTTCCTCCCTACCTCTCAATAAAAAAAAAAAAAAAAAAAAAAAAAAAAAAAAAAAAAAAAAAAAAAAAAACATGACTGCACAAAATGCAACGGCCCCTTTCCCCCGGAGGCAAGGGAGCTCTGGTTACGGGGGCGATCAGGACTGTTCCGAGCAGGGTGCTAAAACCCCCGGTCAACCGGGCCCCCCCACGTTTATAAACCTTTGCACATACAATATAAGACAATGAAACTGAATCCGATTATACATTATTGAAGAACTTTCTTTCATAAAATGGGATATTGTGGGACTCTGTGAGGTTAGAAACTAGGCGAAGAGGAAAATCTAAAAGAAATGGACATTGCTTATTGGGGAAGGGAAACCCCAGGGTGCAAAACAGGAAATTTGGGTGGGGTTCTTATTCACAAAATTTTTGAAAAAAATATCGTGGGGAAATTTTATAGTAAACGCGAAAAAGTGGCTTCGTAACAAAAAAACAACAATAGGGCAAATTAAAGATTTTCAAATCTATGCCCAACCTGCAGCCCCCAGTGATGAAGAAAAAGAGGCTTCATGAAGGTTTTATTTACCACGGGGAGTAAAAACCCTTTTCCCAAAAATAAGGGAGATTTTAATGCAAAAAAAGGTAAAAACACAGTAGGGGAAAACCCCAATTGGAATCTCGGAATAGGGACTAGGAATGAAGGGGACAATCTGTTGTTTTGCGGGGGCTCGATCACCAAAAACATTAATACATTCTTCGAAAAAGACTAGAGCGGAATGGACATGGAAATAGACTCTACATCAAAACCGAAAATGATTTCATAATTTTCAAATAGGCCGATATAGTAAAAATGTGGAATTATTAAAAAAGTAAATATTGGCGCGCCATAAATGGTCAAGGCCAAATTAAAATTTTTTTACCTCAGAAGGGAAAGGATAAACTCATACGAAAACCACACCAAAATTTTGCTAACTTGAAAATCAAGCGACAGAATTTAACCCCTTTAAAATCCAAAACAGATATTCACATCTCACGATGAAGTCTCAACATTGACCAAAACAACAAAAAGTTCCATACTCTAAAGGAACCTTACTTGAAGTTTGGGGGTAAAAACGTCAAAACAAGCTCCACATGTTCTCGTAAAAATAAAAGCTTTTTGCAAAAATAGGGGGCTGAAAAAAACGTCATCAGGACAAAAAAAAATTAGCCGAAATAACAAAGACTATAGGGCCGCGGTGGCCGAGTGGTAAAAAGCATCAACTCAAAAAACCTTCACGACGGCAATCTAAGTTCCGGGGGACGATCATCCCGCGCGTTGTTCCCTTTCCCAAGCCAGTGCCGGCCCCAGACCTGGGGAAATAGGATGGTGACTCGTAAAAAAAACCGGGCGGAAGGCAATGCAAAACCCCGCTCTAATTGCCAAAAAAATCATGGAAAAACCTGATCGCCAACGTCCCCCTTTTGGGACAGGGCACTTGAAAAATGGACTATAATAAAAAGAAGAGGGAGATGTCGGAAAATTCAATACCAAAAAAATAAATGAACAGTGATCCAGGTACTAGCTGAAACATTAAAAGGAGCCTCAAAAGGGAGAAATCAATTGTATGCAATAAAGAAACCAATAGAGAAGTAACATACAATAAGAATGAAATCATAAGAGTAGTGGGGATTTTTCAGGGCTATCAACTCAAATCAAAAGCCATGGATAAATTGAACGCGGTAACTAAGAAAGTACCTAGTATCACAGCAGAAAAAATAAAAGAGCGCTTAAAGGGTGAAGAGAAGGAAAACCCGGGGGGAAAATGGATTTGTATAGACCTTTAGTAATGCAGGAGAAAAGCAACAGTGAAACTAGCCAATTTTTTTAAAAAATGCCTTTCCCAAAGGGAAAAATCCGAAAACCTGGATAATGCAAAAATTTTTTTGATACTAAAAAGGGGCAAAAAGGGTCTAAAAAACTACTGACCAAAGCTCCTTTCAGTTGCTAACAAACTATTACAAAACATCACAAACGCATCCTGACGGGCGGATTCTAAACCCCTAAGACAAGCAAAACGTAGATTCCCAAAAAGACCCCTCCCACGCTCCCCAAAAAAAGGAAAAAAAAAATTAAAATACTATTACGAAAAAGGGTTTAGCTCTGTGGAAACCCAGTACTGGAAGCTATCCCAAACAGGGAGTTAGGAGGTATAAATTTTAAAAAACTAGAAGGATATACAAAATGTTAACAGGGCAATACCATCTCACCAAAACTGTTTACACTTGTCTTGAGGAAAAAATTTCCAAAAACAGGGGAAAAGGAAAAAGTATCAAGATAGGAACGAAAATCTAAAAAATCTAAAATTTTTAGGGGAATTGTTCTTTTGTGAATCTGCAATGAAAAGCTGCAAAAATAAAAAGTCCAATAGAGAAAGTCTGAAAATCGGAGGATGAACAAGAAAAAGCTGAAACATGTTCACAGTAGGTTCATTCGAACAGATCAAAGGGGAAGGTGAAGCGCCAAGGTAATGGACAAATATTTACCTAGGACAACTCGTACAGCAAACACATCTAGCAAAAGAAAATCAAGTGATGCATCAGTCTAGGCTGGAGCCCTTTGGCCCTACTAAGAGGGTCCTTGCCATTTGTTTAAAAAAAAAAACTTTAACCAAATTTTTCCTACCCGTTTTTTGAAAATATGGATAAAAACATGGGCTAAACCAAAATTTCTGGAAGGAAAATAATAATGCCCAAGAGGGATGGAAAAATTGATCCTGGGGTTAGCCTAAAAGATCGTGAGGGCGACGTGGGTCAGGGAAAAACAAAAGTAAAGATATATTTGTGGCTCAAAAAAAAAAATGGCAATGGGAGGGCTATACTTGGGGACAGGACGACAGATGGGCAAAAATGAACGACTGGGGATAGATAAAAAAGAGACCAAGGGCCCAAACCCTTTCAAGGTAGGGGACGAAATAACGAATTTGGGGGGCCCAAATGGGGGAAAAAAAAACCAAACAAGTTTCTATTATAATATATATTATATATATATATATGATATATATTTTATTTATTATTACACGCATATATTTATTTATATATATATGTACATATATTTTATATATAATATATATATATATAAAAATTTTTATATTATATATATATTAATGTTATATATATATATATTACCGCATAATTATATTTATATTATATATATATATTATAATATATATATATATATATATATATGTATAATATATATATATATATATATTATATATATATATAATTATATAATATATATAATATAAAATTTTTACACGCTTATTAATTTATTATATATTATATATGTAAAATATAATATAAATTATATATATATTAAAAAATAATTAAATAATATATATTTTGGGTATATTACCCCCATATATTATAATATATATATTATATTATATATATTATTTTATATATATTTTTAAAACCCCATATATATATTTTATATTTATATATAATATTATATATTATATATATTAATATAATATATAATATATATTATATTATATATATTACACCATATAAAAATTTAATATATATATATATATTCAAATTATATATATTTTATATATATATATATATATTTATACTGCCGCGATGATCCGTGGAAGCACTGGACTACGACGCTCGGGTCCAGATTTAAATTCCTCCGCGGCAGTCGTAAAAATACCTGCGCTTTCTCGAGCCTGAGAAAATATGTCATCGAAGACAACCGGTATTGTAGGGGACTTCTCACCGTGGCAAAAACCGCGATTGATTGGAAAAGGGCACCCAAATCGGCAATGATGGCACGCCTAAAACCTCTCGTAATGAATTAGAGAGGCTTTGTCCTGCAGGGGAAAAATGGCAAAAAAAAAAGAAAAAAAAAGAAAAAAAACATATAAAATATAATATATATATCATATATATAAAATTATTAATATATATATATATATATATTTTAAAATATATTTCAATACCATTTATTCCCATAAAAATATAGATAAATATATATATGTTAATTTATGTAGCTTTTCCTATTCTTATTGGGGTCTCATGATAATCAGGTTCTAGCAGGTATCTTTTTTATGGGCGGGTCCCTACCTGACGCCAACCCTCTCTATTTACCCGGGCCCTTGGGGCCGGCCCCTGACTTAGGCCCGGCACTGACTTAGTGGCTAGGTTTTGTGATATATATTTAAAAAACCACACACACCACACACACACACACACAAAAGCCACACACAAGAAACACACACAAATACATACACACAAATACCACAACACACACACACAACACACAACCAACATAAAAAAACACACACACAAGCACACACGCACAACACACAGACAGACACACACAAACAAAAAAAAACCCCAAAATACACACACACACCCCACACAAACCAGACACACCACACATACACACCCCACACACAAGCACCACAAAGACACACCCACAAACCCACACACACACACACAAAAACACTCACAAGCACAAACACAAAAAACACACACACCAACACACCCACGCAACACAAAACAAACACACACACACACAAACACACCCATAAAAACACACACACATATACAAACACACCACACACATACACACCACACACACACAAACACACTTTCGCGCGCATGCCCAAACACACAATACACACCCGCACATACTCACCACATACCCACCAAACCACACACAACACACAACACCACACAAAATCATAGACCCCAGACACAAAAAAAACAACCACACCCCAAACTACCACCAACAACACACACACCACACACACACACCACACAACACAACACACACACACACACACAGACCACACACACCATACACTCACCACAAACACACACACACCAAACACAACAAAAGCACACACACACAGGAACACCAAAACTACCCCCCCACAAGCATACCCACACAGACAAACACACACAACACACACATAAAGAAAACCCACACATACAAACACACACAACACACACATAGCCACATGTACACACAGAAGCACCACCAAGTAACACACATGAAATACCACACGGACACACCCACAAAAAACGCACACACACAAACACACCACACACACACACAACACACCCCAAAAGCACAGACCACAGACGACACACAAAAGCACACACACCAAAACACACCACACACACAACACAAAACACCACACCACAAAAACACACAAGCACACACACAAAACACCCCACAAACACCCACACAAACCATGAAACCCACCACAAAAAAAAACACAACAAACACCGCGCGCACACGGCGCGTTGTTCCCTTGGCAAGGAACTTCCCCTCGTTTGCCTCCTGGCCACTGGGTGGGTACCCCCACCCGGGGGTCAGTGCCGGTCCCAGCCCGGGGTAAATAATATGGTGACTCGAAAAAAACCCCGGGGCGGAAGGAAACGGCAAACCACCGCTCTAAATTGCCAAAAAAATCTGGAAATAAATCCCTAACTCCTTGGGGGAGGGGGCACTTGAAAAAAATGCTATAAAAGGTACCGAACCGATTCTAAATCAAAAAATTGATCATAGAGAATACAAGAACATTAAAAGACCTATACCTGTGTTTCATCGTTTACTCGAGGGCTTTTGTGCTGTTGATCACGAATCCTCTGGGAAACATGAACTATAAATTTCCAAACCATCATTAAACGATAAAAGCCATGTATGACCAACAAAAAGCAACTGTAGAACCACTTAGGGGTTAACAGAAGGGTTCGAAGCCAACCAAGGGTACGAAAAGGTTGCATTCTGTCCCCCACCTTTTTAATATATATTCGAAAAATTTGAGGGGTGCTCTGAGAATTTTGAAGGAACTGTAGATGTTGGGGGATCATTCATCAATAAGGGTATGCTCATTATGAGGAGCCGTGGCCTCTCCACCATCCTTCCCACTAAACTCGTTTTGGCTTTTCTTTCCACTTGTACCATCGACAACCCCAAAAAATTTTTTGTATTGTCGCTCATCTTGTCTTCAGTTTGCCTCTTCCTCTGTTTCTATCCCATCCCCATCACAAGTTTTTTTCAAAACTTTTACTTCTCTCACATGCCAAAAAACTTTAAGGAGGGGAAAAAAATAAAATCTAAGATACGCCATGATATAGTTTTTTAAATTTTCCCGCATTATCATTGACTACAACAACTGCTAGATAAAAAATTAGAGAAGAGAAAAGGCTGGTTTTTTCTTAAAGCCAAAAAAACTAAAAATCATAAATTTTGAAGATAACCGGCAGTGAAAGTGATAGCATGTTACAAACAATGAGTGTTTTTGGAAAAAAGTAAAGAGTTCCTTATATTGGAGCTGTTTTAACTAATCATATTTATTCCCAGGATAAAAGAATTGCCATTGCCAAAAAAACCCCCAAATTTTCTCCAAAAACACTGGAAAGACCGAAATCATTACCTTCGGACAAAGCTGAGGTTATTTAACTCTTAGTTTTCCCCAAATTTCATCATATGGTTTTTGAGGTTGGTGCGAAAAAGAAGATAAAAAGAGGTCAAAATTTTGAAATTGGTTTTACAGACAAATATACGTATTTAAATGGACGGAGAAAAAACGAATGAAGTGCTGAAAAATAAATTGTAAAAACGGGTTTTTTGGGCATCTTGATCAAAAGGAAACTAAATTTATTGGCATTGATGAAATAAAGTATTGAGAAAACTTGCTGACAGGGAGGGGGATAGGAAACGAGGAAGAGGCAAAACAAAGACAAACTGGCGACAACATCAAAGATATTTGCGGCTGTTGATGGTAAAGTGGGGAAAAAAGCGCTAGATGGTTGAGTGCGGAGGATGGTGGAGGGGGCCCCTTTTCTCAAACATGAGCATCCGTTATTATGATGTGCTTAAACGTGTGTGTTGTGTGAGTGCGTGTATTTTTTGTGCTGTAAAATGCATGTAAGTGATGTGCGTGTGTGACACTTAATCAACCGCATTCGGGGTTTTAAAAGTCACATGGCATGTTTAGTGTCACAATACGTATGCTCTGTTTAGCAGCTGTGACCCCTCCACCCTCCTTCGCCACTCAACTCATATTAAAGTTTTTTTTCCACTTTCCACAACAGCCTGCAATATCTTTGATGTTTTTCGCTCAGTCTTGTCTTTTCTTTGCCTCTTCCTCTGTTTCCTATCACCATCCCTGTCAGCAAGTCTTTCTCATACTTTTTACTTGCTTGCTGACAGGGATGGTGATAGGAAACAGAGGAAGAGGCAAACCGAAGACAAGACTGAGCGACAATATCAAAGATATTTGCGGGTTGTCGATGGTACAAGTGGAAAAGAAAAGCGTAAGATCGAGTTTAGTGGCGAAGGATGGTGGAGAGGTCCACGGCTGCTAAAACATTCTTCTGTTAACGGTAGGTTCATGTCTGAGCCGCCGTGGTCACAGCATGATACTTATTGTAGTTTTCATGTTGTGATCTCTTGGAGTGAGTACGTGGTAGGGTCCCCCAGTTCCTTTTCCCCGGAGAGTGCCGGTGGTACCTTTTAGGGAATCATTCTCTCTATTTATTCGGGGTTGGGACCAGCAACTTGACTTGGGCTGGCTTGGCCACCCAGTGGCTAGGTAGGCAATCAAGGTGAAGTTCCTTGTCCAAGGGAACACGCGGCGGCGGTGACTCGAACCCTCGAATTCAGATTGCCGTCGTGACAGTCCCTTGAGTCCGACGCTCTAACCATTCGGCCACCGCGGCCCTTGCTCAAGCATTAGCATACCATTATTGATGATGATGATATATTCGTGTGTGTGTGTGTGCATGTATGTTTCAGTGGGTTTCTGGGTGAATGCGTGTGTGTTATGGGTGCATATAGTTTTTTAGTGAAACTCTAATGCAGATTTTTCCCGACTTCGGAATCTGTAAGTACTATCCTTGGTTCTATGTTTATATCTTCAGTGCTCTTCCTGTGGATCATTATAATGTTTTATTCAGCGCCGTTGGGTCGAGTAAGCTTGAGAATGTGTGCTATTATACCTGTGGTTACCTTTGCTGTTTCCCCATGGCAAGGGTCTGTGGTGGCTGCATAAGTGGACCAGTAGCATTAGGCGTACCCGTCCAGCGACATACAGAGCCAATCGAAGCTGATACACATTATTTGTCCGTGACACACTCGACGTATCTGGAAAGACAGGTAGCGAGGAAAGGAAAGGGTGTTCATCTGAACACCTACGGGCCTCCTGTTAAATGCCGACGCGGACTGCTTTGTCCCCGCTAGTTTTTTATGGTGGCAAGAGCATAAGCACTGCAAACAAGTTAACCCAATTCACTTCACCAGCATACAATATTAATGTGTCCATAATAATGGTGGTGGAGAAAGTTCACTTTGCATAGTCCTGATGCCAAGAAAGGTCGTCATTGGTGGGAAAGAAGCGTGTGCCGTGTATAATTACATGGCTACACACTGCAGACTGCGTGTATTTCCTAATATGCAAGCAACTGATGGTTTTTTGAAAA
>NW_023659284.1:0-21686 GCF_015228065.2 Penaeus monodon
TGTGTGTGTGTGTGTGTTGTTTTTTTTTAATTTGTTTTATATCTTATACAGTGTATGTGAATTTACTTTTTATTCACAACTAATGCGCATTCACTTGATCCCATATGAATCCTTTTATAAGTCTGAATATCTCTATAATGTGCCCAAATCCTTCATCCTTGTCCTTTGAATTATATTCTAAATTATTCACTGATGGAATTGCATATCATTTTCATAAGAGCTGCAAAAAACGTCCGTAATTAAAAATAATAATAATGATGATTTAATGCCCGAATTTACCCCCACCCCCCAATCCTCACCCCTACCACCGCCTATCCACCCATAAATTCTCTCTCTTATCCACATCCACCCTAACCCGCATCATCCCTGTCCACCCTACCCCTTGCCCTTATCCCCATCCCCCTATCTACCCCAACCCTCTCCCACCCACCCTTTTCACTACCTTCTCTGCTCACCCACCCTACCTTACGCTTACCCTCTCTACCCACCCACCCTTGCCCCAACTCCAACCATCTCCACTCACCCACCCCTACCTTCACCCTGCCCTCACCCTACCCTCACCCTGCCCACATCCCCTGCATTAACCCTTACTCTCTCGCCCCACCCCACTCCTACCCTTCCTTCCCACCACCTCCTCCCCCTCTCCACTCCTACCCCTCCCACCACCTCCTCCCCACCACGCCCGCCCGCCCGCCGCCCCAGCTCGAACTCCGGCGACGGCGACCACTACCGCCTGTTTCCCGACGACGCCGAGTCCCTCTCCGGCTCGCCCTTCGTCGGCAGCCGCCCGACCTTCGTCCTCTACCACGGCTTCAACGACTTCGGCGAGTGCGGTTGGATCCTGGACTCCAAGACAGGTCCGGCGTGATGCTCTTCCTGTTTTTTGTTTTGTTTTTGTTTTTGTTTTTTTGCGGTGGGGGGGGGGTGTTTGATGGTTTGTTTGGGCTCTCAAATTTCTGGTTGTTTGTGTGGAAGTCTAAGGCAGGTCTGGTGTGGCTTTTGTTTTCTTGTTACTTATAAGTTGATGTGGCTCTTGTTCTTTTTGTCTCTATTTTCCTTGTCCTCTATTGTTTGTGTTTTTGTTTATTCGTTTGTTTTAAAAATGTGTGGAAGTCTGAGTCTGATGTGGTTCGTTTTTTTTTCTCCGAGTCTTTGTTTTGTTTTTAACTTTATTTTGCAATTGTCCGGAAGCCAATGCAGGTGTAACATGGTTCTCCTTCTCTTCTCTAGTCTCCTGGATCTTTGTGCTCTTTTTTTGTGGATCAAAAAATAGCCTGGTTGTTCTTGTTATTGTTTTAGCTTCGTGGTTCGTTTGTCTTGTTCTTTACTTCTTGTTCTTTGTTCTTGTTTCTGTTTTTTGTTATCAACCTTGTGGATATCAGACGGGTCTTATGTAGTTTGTTGTCCTTGTTATTTTTCGTTTCCCCAGTCTTTTTTTTACTTTGTTTTTTTTTTATTCGTAACTGTGTGGAATCCATGACAGGTTTGGCATCCTTGATTTGGCTGATTCTGGTTTTCATTCCTGTTTTTTATCTAGTTTTCTTTCTTTTCTTTTCTATGAAACGATGTGTTTTTGAGCATGAGACATTTACAACGTTTAGGCAAGAAAAGGGCTATGAACATTAACTTGCCTTATAGTTGTTCTTCATGCAACATCTTCATCGGCTTTAATAATAATAAAAACAGCAATTATTCCTCAGTCACTCTACCAGAGCATCAAAATCGCCATGAATTTCTCCAATCTTGCATTCACATAAAAACATTCTCTCGTTACCCAGAGCTGCTGAAACTGAGCGATGCGAATGTGATTTCTGTGGACTGGCAAACGATGGTTGTTCCACCGTGGTATAATTACGGCCGTCGAAAATGTGTACAGGGTAGTATAACTTGTTGTTTTCGTATTCCCGTTTTAAGGAGTGCCTTAGATCAGTTATTTACGAAAATTTGAGAGGGACAAACATAGCTTGCTGTTTTTACTTAATTTATGTACTACTATTGGAACCTGGTTATGTCAGTTTTGTTCGAAGAAATGTGTAACTCCTAAAGTGACTTCTTTCCAGACAGGGAATTCTTGCAGAAAGTCACTGATATGCACCCACTATCCGATGGCGTAGCGCGCGCGAGACGCAAATAAAAAAAATATATTAGTAATAGATATCTTTAAATGCATCTTACTTTTAGTCACATCAGTTGTTGTTTTTTTTTCTCTCTCTCTCTTTCTTTCTTCTTTCTTTTTTAGATAACCCTGTTTGGGGTTAAGAGTTCAGCATGGCCTGGTGGGAGGCCTCGGGGATAAGCGCCGACGGAAGAGGGACGCCCTGCTTGGAGGCTAACACCCCACGTTCCGCCGCTGCATCATTCACCTCATTTCTTTTCCAAGTAAAACTCTCCTCCTTTTGATTGCATGAGGCTCCTTCGCCCCCCAGGTGAGCAACTACACCGCTGCCTGTTGGACTGGCTGCACGACATGACGGGGCTCCAGGCCTCGCAGGTGCACATCGTCGGGCACTCGCTCGGGGCGCACACGGCCGGCATGACGGGGAAGCGCGTCGCATCCGGGCAGTGGCGCGAGTAACAGGTGGGAATACATTGGGCGTTAATTTCACCGCGGGACAATGTGTCTTCTCATTTTACGGAACGAATATGTGTCTATGTAATCATTTCACCGAAAAAAATATGTCGCGTGTGCCATCCATTGCTGAAATTAGTCTGAGTGAGTTTGAGTGTGTCATTATGTGGAGTTGAAGGTTTACTGTTGGTAAGTGCGAGTGAAATTACCTAACCAGGGAAATTTAACCTTTCATGGATTATTTACGCCCCCTGATATGAGAACAACACGCCGACTCTGTCATCCGACTCATTGATATCATTAGTAATGTCATTTGTATTAGAGAAATCTCAACATCGTCTATCTTCATTTGTATTACAGAATATGTACTCATTTCTTTCTATCCCACCATTGTAGCTCCTCTCGGAAAGTGTCGCAAACTTTACTGGACTTCAAAGAAGCAATGGATTTACTTTTATATATTAGATTAAGACAACAGATGTTGTCTGCAATTTTCATGCCAAAAGTATACTCATGCTTTATTTCAATGAATCCTAACCGACCTTTATGGTTGCTATTTAGTCAGCAACGAAAATCTGCCCATGCATTTTACTTTACTTTTCTTTACTTCCATGTAAATGAATGTTCCATGTATCCTGTTACAAATAACTATGTAAAAATGCGATAAACTTATGCCCATAAACATACCAAAAGGTAAAGCATCCTCTCGCCCCCCCCCCCCCCAGGCCTCGACCCGGCCGGCCCGCTCTTCTACAACAAGTCCTCCGACGCTCGCATCGACAGGTCGGACGCTGCCTTCGTGGACATCATGCATGCCAACAGCGGGCCCCTTATCGAGGTGATCAAGTTTTGCGTTTTGAGTTTAATGTCTGGTGGATTCTAGAGACGTCATATTTCATGATATCTCTGCGTTTTCCTAAACTGTTAATGTTACATTTCATATATTTTCCTAAGCCTATACTTTCCCTTCTCTTTCGTGTACCATTTACACGACATCACTTCATTACCGACAGAATCTTTTCCGCTTTTCACCAACTTCCCGAAATGGTTCCAGGTTGCATATGTCTCTTCGAAAGAGCCATCCTTTCCAAAATCATCTGTACCCCTTTACCTAACCTTCTCCCCTCTTTCAATGTGTCAATCTTATAGCTCTTCACCCTACATGCCTAAAAAAAAATTCTTATTCTTTTTCTCTATTAACCTTGTATCATTTCCAAGCTATCTGTATTTTTCTATTGATACACCCCCCCCCCCCCACCCTTCCCAATCCATTGTCTCAACCACATGGTAGTTTCACCTTCCCCCTTCCCTTAAAGAGAGCATATTCATTAATCGATTAATTAGCAAGAGATCACACCAGTTCTCACCACCCTCTTGACACACTCCAGGGATGCATAGCTCTCTTCGAAGCCGTCGGCCACACGGACTTCTACCCGAACGGCGGGATGCACCAGCCGGGCTGCACGCTGGCGGATCACGCTTCCTCCAACGGCATCCGGAGCGACTGGCTTGATCTCTTCGGTGAGGAACTGGTCGGGGAGGTTGTGTCTAAGGGAGGCAAAGGGTCTGTTAGAAAGGAGGGAAAAGGGGGAGAACATGGAGGGAGATGTGGTGTATTGTAATGGCTGAGAATGTTTTATATGGTCTTACAGTCTGTGGTTATCATTGGATTATGACATCTTTATCATTATCATTTGTATTCACGGCTGATTATTTCAATGTTTATCTACTTCGCCACATGGTAACGAGAGCTATTTCTCTTACGCTTTCTTCCCCCAAAACCCGCCCACTCCTCCCCAGGCGGCTGCAGCCACGCGCGCGCCACGGCCTACTGGTGGAGAGCCTGAGGGCCCGCGCGCGCCGAGGAGATGTTCCGAGCGTGGCCCTGCAGCGACTGGGACAACCTTCTTCACCGGCGGCTGCCCCGACTGCGGCTCCGGCTGCCTGGACATTGGGCTTCCCGACAGCGCAAGGGTGGGGCGGCTTTCGAAGAGCCTTTAGATAGATTTAGAATATATTTTGTTATATGTTCTTATTTATTTATTACTGATAGTGCTCTTTGCTGATGCTTTTTTTCAAGAGTCACATTTTTTATGTTCGCAAGGAAAGAAAATTATGCTTTTTCTCTGCCTTTGCAATGAGTAACTGACATCAGATATAAGGCTAGTTTGTTAAAATTCGAGGCCCGACCCAATGAATATTCATGCCTATAGACAGTATATACACACAAATAACTGCATATCTATCACTTTAAATATGCATGTATATCAGGAAGGTGATATATAAATGCATATCTATCAAGCAGATCAATAGATATGCATATATTATTGTGCATAAACATGTCCTGGTCCTGGGTAAGACAATAAACTGCTCCCTGGGGTTCCCTTGAACAAGGATAGCACCCTATTAGCTCCCTATGCCGGTTGCGGTGAAGCTGTCGGCAGCAGGGCAGTGGATATCTAGTGAAAACACCTTCGGTTCTACTGATTACTGATTTCACCAAACAATATGTCTGGCGTATTACAGTGTAACTGTTTCAAAACGCAGAGATAGTTCCTCCTAGTTAGTTGGAGACTGCGAGTTGAGAAGGAGCCTGGGGATTCCACTCGACTTTTCTTTTCTCCTGACAAACACTCTACACCAATGATTAAATACAGAAACGATAATTCATACCACATCGCCCGTCGCGTGGGTTATCAAGGGCGCGTTGTTCAGTAGCCAACCAGGCTGACAATGTTAAACATGCATCTGGAAGACAAAGAAAACAAAGAAAACATTCCAATTAAGAAACACATTAAAAATCGGAATGTGGAACGTAAGGAAAAGAAGATGGGTAAATTGCATGCTGTCTGTAACGAAATGGATAGATACAACATTCAAATACTAGGAATCAGTGAGACCAATTGGAAAAGTAATGGAAGTTTTCAAAACTTAAGAAACAAGACAGTTCTTTTTTCTGGAAAAGAAGGAGATAATAGTCATGATTCTCACGAAAAACTACAAATGCACTAATTGGGTACAGCCCAATAAATGATCGCGTTATAAAAGTCAGATAAAGCAAAGTCTCATAACATTAGTATTATACAATGCTATGTACCAACCAACATTGCAAGTGATGAAGAAATGGAAATTTTTATAACACTCTCCAAGAAACTTTAGACACAATCCCTAACAGAGATGTAAAAGTAATTATGGGAGACCTCAATGCCAAAGTGGCAAAAATTACCTAAAAATGACATCTGTGGAAAATTCGGCCTTGGAAATATAAATGAAAGAGGTGAAGATTTTATCAAATTTTGTAGCGCAAATAATCTAGTTATAGCCAACACATTGTTCCAACACCACCCAAGACACTTGTACACGTGGTTTTCACCAGACAAAAGAACACGCAACCAAATTGACTACATTGTGTTGAACCAGAAATGGAAAAGTTATATAAAAAATGCCAAGACAAGACCTAGTGCCGACTGCAACAGTGACAGTTGGTGGTCACTCAATAACATCTGGAAAGACCGAAGCATTACCTTACGGATAAAGCTGAGGTTATTGAACTCATTAGTTTTCCCAATTGCGTCATATGGTTCTGAGTGTTGGGTGCTGAAGAAGATAGACAAGAAAAGGTCAATAGTCTTGAACTGTGGTGTTACAGACGAGTACTGCATATTAACTGGACAGAAAAGAAAACGGATGAAGTGCTGAGAAAAATAAATTGTAAAGACCGGCTGTTGGACATCTTGAACAAAGGAAACTAAAGTTTATTGGTCATGCGATGAGAAGTGAAAGTATTGAGAAAAACTTGCTGACAGGGATGATGATCAGAAACAGAGGAAGAGGCAAACCGAAGACAAGACTGAGCGACAACATCAAAGATATTTGCGGGCTGTCGATGGTACAAGTGGAAAGAAAAGCACAAGATCGAGTTGAGTGGCGGAGATGGTGAGAGGTCCACAGCTGCTCAGCATGAGCCTACCGTTTTTGATGATAAACATGTACATATATATAATATTCATTGGGTCGTGCCTCTCAAATTTAACAAATTGGCATGTAGATTGCAATACACAGTTAAGTATGCTTATAGTCGAAATTATTATAAAAAGGAATACAAAGTTCTTACTGCAGTTTCTCCAAGATAAATTTGCAGTTTGGAGTGTTCACCACAACATTCACAGAAGCCTTCATTTCAGTTATTAATATTGTGAATCAGTGCATTAAGAACATTTCATGGCATAGACATTATATAACCAAGTTGATGTGTAAAGCAGTAACACAACTCATGTAACACAGATAAATAATATGACAAGTATCGAATAGGTTAGTGAAGTTTCGAAGCTTCACTCATGCATCGCGACTTTTGTTCGTGACTGTACACATAACCTCTACGTTTGTTTGTTTCTTTTTCTTGCAGGCTCCGAACGAACCCAACATCACCATATGAAGGAACATATTTCCTCCGAACGAACCCAACATCACCATATGCTCTCGGAGATGTCCAATAACTTCTGACAGCGTGAAATTATATGTATGATCACGAAGAACAGGAATTCCATTAATATTTCCTGTCTCTGTTATCAATGACGCAAGATTCTTATGCTTTATCTCGTTTTGGGTGGAGAAATAAACATCTCATGATACATTACTTGTTTTATTTGGAGAGTTGTTTACGGTATATCGCAGTGGTTGCCCAGCTGGAGTCCCCACAACTAGGAGTAAACAAAGGCAATATTAGAACCCCATGAACGGAGTTCCACATTTCAAGAGGCCCCAGTGCAAAATCTGTCAACACTCTTAACCAACGTAGTGTTAGATGAGATCGTTTCGCTGTGTCGGAAGAATCGAGAGGGTAGGGGTGGAGGCGGAGTTGCTATGTACATCCACTAAAGTGTCCCTTTCACTGAAATGGCGATTAATTTTACTTTGGAGTTTGTTGCATGCAAAGAAAAATCAACACGTATATGACTAATGTTCAATCTATTGTCCGCCTGACAAGAGGGTAATTTATGACGAGCTTTTTGCTCTTCAGGATAGTTGCCACAGAATAAATAAAATTTAGGTAATGCAGAATTCTCGCAAATCGCATCCAAATGCACTGGATAGGATTCATAACTTTTCTATAACAAGATTATTGGGTAATTATTTTCTCATAGAAGGAAGCTGAACATCAGGATAACTCGATGATCACTCAATACCCATTTAAATCTAGATTTCTTGATCTTCGCTTTCATCATAGACTTAGTTGGAAAGACCACATTGGTTAATTAAAGAATAAATTTCAAAGAGCACTATAGATCTCTCTACTATCGGTAACCTGGTTCATTCAAGCAGTTTTGCAGGTATTAAAACTTTAGATTTTGCACTGTAGACGACCCACGATAGAATAGTATTTTTTCTGATTCGTTAAGTTCACTTCAAGCCGTCAGATCATCTAAACATGTACTGCATAATATCATTCGTAAGCTTCAACAAATCACCCCTCCCGGGGTATTTATCTTCCCCCTTGATGGCTGCAGTCAGGGATCTCCTGAAGAGCAAACTGCCAGTGCCCTCATACTTACACGCAGATACACATTTACACACATGCACATACACACTCAATCACATGCACACAAATACAAAGTGTGTAATAATATATATATAATATATATAATATAATATATATATATATAATATAATATATATATATATATATGTATATATATATATATATATATATATATATATATATATATATATATATATAAATGAGGAGTATGTATGTGTGTATGTGTGTATATGTGCATATACTTGAACCACTGTCGTCACACAGAGAAGAAATAAATGTAATTTGTACATCATTTACGAGTCACTCGTCACGACTGATAAAATTGCCGGCTAAAGAGATATATCATAAATCTTTACGCCAGCACTAAGACAGCAACTAACCCTATTAATGAAAAAGTTTCAGTGTCTTTTGTCCTGCGTGGATGAGTGAGGTGAGTGTGTGTGTGTGTGTGTGCGTGTGTGAGTGACAGCTAGCGTGAATGAGAGTGAAAGCGAGAGTGACCTCACACAGAGAATGAATCACAAACTCGAATATTACGTTCACTAATAAAAAGCTGAGGTAAATTACCAATGCTCGCTATATAAAATTATTTCAACCACCACATTGAATTCAACATTTAATGATATGCGACAGAATGTACGCATGAATGAATGGTGACATGAAAAAATATTCGCAAGCTATTTAACAAGCAAATCTTCTTGGGGTCAGCAATCTGAACTGCCGAGGTACATGTCTAGCTATGCATGTTAGACTTCAGCGACGGGGGTATCCTATACCCAAATGCCATACATTGAAGCAAACGAGCTAGGAAAATCTATAATAACCTGCTCTTTTCTGCGTATCTGTGATGGACACTTGTGACATTCCCTAAGGGTATCTAAATTATCACAATCACACGATCGCCTGGGATATACCCAAAACATGCAAGCGACGTCAAGAGGGTCAGTAGGGTGTAATTAATAAGCGAATAATGATTCTAGCTTAAACCCTAGTCCTACATTAATTAACGGACGTAACCGCGGGTCACACCGACTCAAGTTGCCGAACGAACGAATAACTTTGGTTTTACTTGTACCTACTTTCGAATGATGGAGTGCAGATCTATTGCGTTCACGCAACCCCGGGGTAATATCGGTAATCCTGTGCACTATAATATGGGGGAAGATCCTACGCTATATTCAATATAATTAATTTTTAAGAAATTGCGTTACAAGCTCCGTTCTAGCGCCGATAGAACGCGTCACCAGTGAGCATTTATAACTGCTATGGTTAATCCCCTAGGTTTGACCGAAAAAAGGAAAAGGTCAGGTCAGGTGAAGACCACAACTGACCGACCACAAGCGAAAGAGAAAGTGCAGTCAGGTCTGGGCGAGGGGAGGAACGAGATAAAATGAAATGATATTCGCGATAAAATAAAATCATTAATGCGTTAAATTCGTTGCAGATGAAACAACATAAATCTCTAAAAATGGAGAAAATTTAAATTTAAATTACTTAAATAACGAACGATATTCATGTTTGTTGACCACATACTCGAAACACACGGAAATGCGGTCTGAGGTCAAAAGAATAGTGGAGACGTGCCATTTAGCACTTTTTACCCCCAAAAACCAAGGTTAACACATTTATGGAAAAAAGGAAAAGATATAAGAAAGGGGCCCAACGTTACTCACGTGTTTTTTCTTCTTGGAGGTGGTGTTTCGTCTCCCAAGCCGGAAGGACGCAGCGCCCCTCGCTGCTCCCAGTAAAACGGGTATAGAGGTGTCAACGTACGTCGGCTCACAACATTGCGAAGGGTTGAACCATGCTGCAAAGCCTTGTTCTAAAGGGTAAAGCGCCCGGGGAGTGTCACTGTCGGTCAGCCTGCCCGAGGCGGAAGGTAAGCCGACCTTACCACTGGGCCCTTGAAAACGAACTCCTCTTTTTTTTTTTTTTTAGGGTTTCACTCTTTATTTCTAAGATTAGACACAAACGCCAGTTTGGAATACACCAGACAATTGTAAAAAGAGTAATGTGTATTCTGATCGCGGTCAGGTCCAGCTGCCCGGAGGGGAGGGCTAACGACTTACTGCGTCGGGTGCTGGTCACGACTCCTCGAGGCCTAGTTCATCCTCGTATATAGTGACCATTCCAGCTGGAGAAGCATGGGGGAGCGAGGTGAGGTCACCGGTCCTCTGCTACACTGTTCCTTTTGGGTGTGTTTTGTGTGTGTTGTGTATAGGTTGTGTGAGGATATGTGGTGTAGTGTGTATAGGTGTAAATTGTGTGTGGTGTGTTTGTGTTGTTGTGGGTGGTGGGTGTTGTGTGTTGTGTGGTGTGGGGTTGTGTGGTGAAAGGGTGTGTGGTGTGTGTGTGTGTTTTGTGTTTTTGTGTGTGGTTTTTTTTTTTTTTGAGTTATTACAATTCACATCTGTATATTACACCAAAGAAGAGGTCAAGCGTGTATTTTTGTTTGTTCCTGCCCGGAGAGGGATAAAAGGAAGCCTTGCCGGTCATGTCCCTTCCCCTCACGGGCACCGGAAAGAAAAAACCGTGAAGGATACACTCCAGGGGGGCCGTTTTGGGTCCGTCATTTAAAGGGCGAACAGTTTTCCGAGGGAATTACTGTTGAAGTGAATGACTGCACCCTTCCATAATAAATATAATTTAATATTTATATATATATATTATATTATATTATATATTATATTTATTTTTATATTTATTATATTATATATATTATATGTTATATATGTAATATTTATATATATAATATATATATATATATATATATATATATATATAAATATATATAATATATACATACATACATATATATACACATACATACATCATCATCAATAACGGTAGGCTCATGTTTGAACAGCCGTGGACCTCTCCACCATCCTTCGCCACTCAACTCGATCTTGCGCCTTTCTTTCAACTTGTACCATCGACAGCCCGCAAATATCTTTGATTTGTCGCTCCGTTTTGTCTTCGTTTGCCTCTTCCTCTGTTTCCTATCACATCCCTTGTCAGCAGAATATTTTATTCAATCACATAAATTAACTTATTCCTTTTGTTCAGTGCCCAAATTTTACAATTTATCTTTAAAACATAATATACATTACATACATCTATACATACATACATATCAACATCATCCATACACCTTAATTACATATTCCATATCCCTTCTCTCTTACATACAACATACATACATATACTACATACATACATACATACATATACATACATACATATACATACATACATATACATACATACATATACAAAACATACATATCTTCTATTTACACACCCATGAACATAATACATTGTAGTTTTCATGTTGTGATGCTCTTGAGTATACTGAGGGTCCCCATTTCCCTTTTCCCAGAGAGTGCCGGTGTACCTTTTAGTAATCATTCTCTCTATTTATCCGGCTTGGGACCAGCACTGACTTGGGCTGCTTTGGCCCCCAGTGGCTAGGTAGCATCAAGGTGAAGTACCTTACCCAGAACACGCGGGGTCGGGGGACTCAAACCCCTCGAATTCAGATTTGCCTCGTGACAGTCTTAATCCGGCTCTACCATTGGGCCACCGTGGCCCTTTGGGCGATCATGGGTTTCCCCATGATTTTTTCTAGCAATTTAGAGCGGTGGTTTGCATTGCCTCCGCCGGTGTTTTTTATCGGTCACCATCTCAATTTACCCCGGCACTGACTTGAGCGGGGCTTGGCCACCCAGTGGCTAGCGGGCAATCGAGGTGAAGTTCCTTGCCCAGGAAACAACGCGCCGGCGTGACTCGACCCTCGAACTTAGATTCGTCGTGACAGTTTTGGTTCCGACCTCTAACCTTTGGGCCCACCGCGGCCCCATATTATACAAATACAAATACCTATACATACATATAACTACATCAAAATACATATATACCTAATACATACTATAATACAAAACATACATACACGCATACATACATATACATAAATACTACATACAAACAATACTACTTTACATAACATACATAACATTACAAAATACATACATACATACATACATATACATACATACATACATAATGCATCATACATACATACATACATACATATACATACATACATACATATACAACAACAAAACCTACATACATATACATACTACATACATACTATACATACATACATTACATCATAATACATATCATACTATACATAACATATACATACATACATATACATACATACATATACATACATACATACACATACATACATACACATACATACATATACATACCTAAAAATACTATACTTTATATATATTACAAAATATTTATATATACATATATATATATATATATATTATAATATATATATTATATATATATAATACATATATTCTTCTTCTTTAACGGTAGGTTCATGTCTGAGCCGCCGTGGTCACAGCATGATACTCATTGTATTTTTCCTGTTGTGATGCTCTTGGAGTGAGTACGGGGTTTGGTCCCCAGTTCCTTTCCACGGAGAGTGCCGTGGTACCTTTTAGGAAATTATCTCTCTATTTATCCGGGCTTGGGACCACACTTGACTTGGGCTGGCTGGCCACCAGGGGCTAGGTAGGCAATCAAGGTGAAGTTCCTTGCCCAAGGGAACAACGTGGCGGTCGGTGACTCGAACCCTCGAATTCAGATTGCCGTCGTGACAGTCTTGAGTCCGACCCTCAAACCCATTCGGCCACCGCGGCCCTTGACGATCATGGGCTTCCATGATTTTTTTTTAGCAAATTTAGAGGGGTTTGTTTGCCATTGTCTTCCGCCGGTGTTTTTATCGAGTCACCATCTCTATTTCCCCGGGAACTGGCTTAGCTGGCTTGGCCCCCCTGGCTAGGCAGGCAATCGGGGTGAAGTTCTTGCCCAAGGGAACAACGCGCCGGCCGGTGACTCGAACCCTCGAACGCTATTATGTTTATCAGGAATAAATGTTTTATAATCCAATTTCAATGTCAAATCGCGTCAGACAACTTCTTTCCAAGTGCCTTGTCCTTTTCAGGGCGTTGGCGATCATGGTTTTCCTCCTGTTCTGTCTGTTGAAAACTTAAGCAGACGGACTCAAGACTGTCCACGACGGAAATCTAAATTCGAGGGTTCGAGTCACCGACCGCCGCGTTGTTCCCGGGGCAAGGAACTTCACCTGATTTTCTACCTAGCCATGGGTGGCCAAGCCACCCCAAGTCAAGTGCTGGTCCCAAGCCCGGATAAATAGAGAAAATGATTACCAAAGGTAACACCGGCATCTCCGTGGAAAGGAACTGGGGACCCTACCACGTACTCACTCCAAGAGCATCACAACTGAATATACATAATATATTATATATATACATATATATACATATATATATATTATTTTAATATTATATATATATATATATATATATATTTTATATATATATATATATATACATAACTATTATATTATATATATATATATAATATTATATATATATATATATATAATATATATAAATATTTTTATAAATATTAATATTATTTATTATATATATATACACCACACCTCCCCCCCCAACACCAAAACCATATATATATAATTTTATATGTGAAGGTGGGAGAGTCGACAATTAAAAATATCTGTGCAAGCTCCCTCACCAAGTTACCTTCTTGGGGATCACCTCTTTGAGTCAGGTTTATGGAAAGGGATGAATACGAAAAACATTTCACTATTACAATTTATTGAGTAATAGTACAACACAAAAAAGGGAAAAAGTTTATAAGAGGACCGCACCCCTCAGAGACAGTCCCGAACTCCACCAAACAATCTTGGGGGACCCCGTGGGGTACGGGGGGTTTAGGGGGGATGATATCGAGGAGATCGCAAATTTCCCCAAATCGCTGTGTTTCCCTAACCGACCCAGGACCCAATTCCGATCGCCCTACTTGCCTAGTTGGGGGCCGTAAAAGCCAAAAGACCTTCCTAACCCGGGCGCTTTGCCCCCGGACCCCCACCCGAGCGGCGTATGTCCCGAGCTGGGGCTCCGCCCCCGGGAACCCCACCCGATCCTGTGTTTGGACAGCAGGGGATTACCCCTCGAATCCCCTCTCGAACCTAGTTTTACCGTAATCATTTTACATACCTTAGTGAGGAGAATACGGCGACAAGGAGGAATTCTGGAGACGTTTGTCAGACGTGGATATTCATCTGATTTTTTTTTTTTTTTTTTTTTTTTTTTTTTTTTTTTTTTTTTTTTTTACGCATCAAAGCACTGCCCACAGTCTTGACATCGTTAGTCATGTTTGAAACTGACCGGCTGTCAAAGTGGCCATCCTTAGTTTACGTGCGAAAAGTATGGAATGAAATAAGTTTAAAATAAAAAAAAACACAGGCCTTAACTGATGAAACAAGGTCATTAGCAGCAGAAAAAATATTTTAAGCAAACCAAAGACAAGACTGAGCGACAACATCAAAGATATTTGTGGGCTGTCGATGGTACAAGTGGAAAGAAAAGCGCAAGATCGAGTTGAGTGGCGAAGGATGGTGGAGAGGTCCACGGCTGCTCAAACATGAAAAAAAATATGCGACTCCCTTGGGGCGAGTCGGACGGTCTCCGTGCCATTCACGTCACACTCATCAACCCTGTTAATTTCATATATTTGACCCCCACTGCTATTTATAATATTTCCATGTCAATTATTTGTCACTGTTGCATGTATTATTATTTACTTACTTTGTGCGGTGGTCAGTACAGTAAAAATCCATGGTGTTGGTTATTAAGGGATTTAAAAAACCCCGTGTTGTGTTTATTAAGGGGTTAAAAACCCCCAGTGCAGTGTTGGTTTATTAAGGAGTTAAAAACCCCGGTGTTGTTTTATTAAGAAGTTTAAAATCCACAGTGTTTGTGTTCTTAAGGAGTTGAAAACCCCCAGTGTTGTGTTTATTAAGGTGTCAATACCCTCGGTGCTGCATTCTTGCAGAGTCAAATCCCTCGGTGCTGAAATTCTTGCAGAGGCAAATACCCTCGGTGCTGCATTCTTGCAGAGTCAAAAACCCTCGGGCTGCATTCTTTCAGAGCAAATACCCTCGGTGCTGCATTCTTTTCAGAGCAAATACCCCGGTGCTGCTTCTTGGGAGAGTCAAATACCCTCGGGGCTGCATTCTTGCAGTCAAAAACCTCGGTGCTGCTTCTTGCCCGAGTCAAATACCCTCGGTGCTGCATTCTTGCAGAGTCAAATACCCTCGGGCTGCATTCTTGCAGAGTCAAATACCCGGGCTGCATTCTTGGGAGAGTCAAATCCCTCGGTGCTGCAAATTTTTGCGAGTCAAATACCCTCGGGGCTGCATTCTTGCAGAGTCAAAAACCCTCGGTGCTGCATTCTTTCAGAGTCAAATACCCTCGGGGCTGGCATTCTTGCAGAGGCAAATACCCTCGGGCTGCATTCTTGCAGAGTCAAATACCCTCGGTGCTGCTTCTTGAGAGTCAAATACCCTCCCGGGGCTGCATTCTTGCAGAGTCAAATACCTCGGTGCTGCATTCTTTCAGAGTCAAATACCCTTTGGTGCTGCATTCTTGCGAGTCAATACCCTCGGTTTCTGATTCTTGCAGAATCAAATACCCAGTGCTGCATTCTTGCAGAGTCAAATACCCCGGTGCTGCATTCCTGCAGAGTAAAAACCCCGGTCCCGCATTCCTTTCAGTTTAAAACCCCGGTGCTCATTCTTCAGGTCAAACACGGTGTTGATCCAGAGTCAAAACTCCTCCGCGAAATAGTCGGTGGACGGCGACAAAAGTGGAGTTTTAAAAATAGGGCCATTCCCCAGAGACATGTGTTGAGGCAAATAAAGGTCTGAAATTGCGAACCAATGGTGGAGCCAGGTAAAAACCCCGTCCTCTTCCTGGAAGTCGAAAGGGGGAAGGGAACCCCGGTGCTCATCCTCAATTAAAAACCCTCTTCAGTAAAGGAAAAGGGGGGAAGTTCCCGAGCCTCCCCCTGGGAAATTGGTCGGGGGAACCCAAGGGAAAAGGATAGTAGACCTGTTCCCAGGACGTGATGGGGTTAGGAAAGAATAAAGGAATTCCGGGAAACCTTCAGGAGGGGAAAAACAATGAAGAAACCCCTTGCCCTTCTGGTCCCGGAATGTCAAAAAGGGGGAAAAAAGCCCCAGGTTTCTCCATATCAATTTTGGAGAAGGACTTCCCCTTAGTTCCCAAAGAGCGAAATAGGGGGAAGGAAAGTTCCCAAACCCACCCCATCACACTCTGGCCAGCTGAACCCACTCAGAAAGTCGTATGGGAGACCTGTATCCTATGGGGTGAGTTATGGAAGAATTTTAAAAGAAATCGGAGAGACCTTGAGGAAGAAGCCATAAGAACCCTTTCCCCTTCCGTCCTTCGAGGAAGACAGGCAATAAAACCGGAAATTTTTCCCAAGGCGAAAAGGGGATAAATCAAAACCCACAATTTATGAGGACCCGTGTCATGCAGATCGAATCCATGGGGTGACGTTAAAAATTAAAAACTAAAGAACTTTTGGGGGAAAAACAGCAAACTCTGAAACTTCGGTGATGATGCCATAAAAACCGGCAACGAAAAATGCAAATCCCCAGAGAGAAACCGCTCCCGTCAAACACCATCACGAAAAAGGTGGTCTGACAAAAAAACATTAGTGGAGAGATACAAAGGGCAAAGAAAACTTCCCAAAAGTCTAAAATGAGTAAGTCCCTGGGAGGGATTGTTGGGCTTTCCGCAAAAGTTCCGGGGGTTTTGGGGCCCCAAATCTTCACCCACGTCTATGCCCCCACGGTAAAACTGAACCGCTATTTGACCTTTGCGATACAAAGGTGAAAAGGTACATTACTCACTGTTGGGACCTGCCAAAAAAGGAGGGGTTAAGACAGCACTAAAAAACCTTTATATGAAAAATGGAGATAAAATCTGTACATGAGTCGCATAGAATAAGCTAACAGCGGGCCACGTGTGAGGGAAGGTGACCATGAGGTCATCTCGGAGGTGTGCCTAAATCTGACGTCCCATTTCATTTTTCAAAGAAAATTGGGAAGCTGAGCCATATTGACAACCCACATGTGGTGAGAATCTGGTGGACAGAATGGACGATCGACTCCCAAACAAGTGGCACGCCATTTGGACTGGCAAAAGGGGAATCGAAAATTCCTCTTTGAAAAAAGTAAAGAAATTCTTTCAGAAGGAGATGGACGCCGCACGTAGCAGGCGTGCCCACAACCCTCTGCATTTTCCAAAGGGCCCCGTTCTGTAATGCAAAAAGAGGCCGAGAAGTTAAGATCATAGATACCATTCCCAGACGAGCATCATGTCCGTGCCAAAACAACAAACTAGAGATGTAGGACTATTCACAAAAACTAATGTTGAACCCTGGAACGAGGTGATCATGTCGTTGTGTACAGAGCCCCACCCCATTTTTTTTGTGCTCTGTATTCAAGTCACTCAGCCTGGAGCATCGCAAAAATGTAGTGACAGCTCAGAGGAGATGCTTCATAGCCTTAGGGACAACCACCTATATAAAGAATGTAAGGCGAAACCGTGTGACATTAATGGCTGTGGAGGAAAGCATTCACGGTGTTTTACATGATACTCAAAGTGCCTCCCAAAATAATGGTGAAAATGAAGACTTGGACAGACTGTTGAAGCTACACCTCACAACAACAATGACAAAGCAACCATTCACGGAGGACACCGACGGCACAGGTGGGAGCTGTAAGTGGTGAAGTGGCCCCCCCCATCGTTCAAGTGATATTAACAGCTGCTGAAGACAACGATGGTCAAACCCTAAAGACATGTGCCTTGCTGGGCTCCGGGAGTTTCCGCTCTTTTTGTTCCACCAAGGTAGTAGAAATGCTTCGGCCAAAGGAGAGAAGGGGAGACAACGGGGATTACTACACTGACACAGTAAACTTACCATGAAAACCAAACATTGATCTCATGGTCAAGGGACTGTCCACAGGAAAGAATACCACTATGCGACTCCGTCAGGTGATCGTCCTCGACTCCATCCCTGAAGGTCTGATCAACGCTAAAGCGAGCCAATTTAACACCGCTCGCTGGCCACACCTACGAGACCTGGTTCCTACTCAGGAAATCCACCAGACTGGAGTGTCGAGTTACTGATCGGGCAGGACGCTCCCCCCAGCCTTATGCCCCTGGAGGTCAGAAGGGGAAGAGGAGGAGAACCCTTTCCTGTTAGGACAAAATTAGGATGGGCGGTTAACGGTCCTGTGAGCAGATCACTGGAGCAACAAATTTTGGACCCTACATAAGTGAAGTGCCCTGTAAACCCCAGCACGAGCACCATGTTTGGATGATCAGTTTAAAATTTTGGACCTCGGGGAGGAGCACACAGATGAAAGGGGAAGATCAATGGAGGACTATCAAGTCCTACATCTGTGGGACATGCTGAGCAAGCAAAGGGAGTAGGACCGCCAGGGAAGACATGTACCTACCACACCACCTGGTATTCATCCTAACAAACCTGAGAAAATACGCATGTGTTCGACTGTGCTGCTTCCTTTGAAGGCACCACCCTAAATAAACAGGGCATGCAAGGCCCGGACCTGATGAATGACCTGCTGGGCATCTGCTCCGGTTTAGAAAAGAAGAGTTGCAGTAGCTGCTGATATCCCAAAGGGTATGTTTCACCAGGTAAAGGTCCCCAAGGGATCGTGATGTTCTAAGGTTCTTGTGGTGGCCAAAGGGGGATTTTTCCTGCGAGGGCCAAAGTGTATCGCATGACTGTGCACTCATTTGGGGGTTTGGAGCCCCGCATGTGCGTCATTTGCTCTCCTAAGGACACTATCTAAAATCAAATTAGCAGATGTAAAAAGGAACTTCTATGTAGATGACCTCTTGATGTCTGTCGAGAATGAAGCAACGGCCATTCACCAGGCAAAGCAGTTGAAGGACCACCTAAAACACAGTGGCTTTCACTTAACTAAGTGGATGTCAAACTCAAAAAGGGTTATTACTGCGATCCCACAGGAGGACAGGAGTCCTCCTGTTAAAGATATTGATCTGACAAAACAGGACCTACCAACTGACAGAGCCTTGGGGGTCCTGTGGAGCCTAGAGAGTGATGTGCTTCAGATCAGAGTAACTGTACCGAACAAACCGATCTCAAAAAGAGGTATGCTAAGCGTCATGGGGTCAGTATATGACCCGCTCGGCTTGTTAGCCCCATTCACGGTGAGAGCAAAGATGATCTACCAAGAAGAAGTGAGACGTCAACGAGGATGGGATGAAGAGCTTAGCTCACAGAATTCCGTAAAATGGAATGCATGGCTCAGTGAACTAAGGGAATTGGAAGGCTTCGTGTCAACAGGTGCATAGTGCCTATGAATCTTGGAAAAATCGGCAGTGTGCAGCTACATCATTTCTGTGATGCATCCACAAAGGCGTTTGCAGCCGCTTCTTACTTGAGGATACAAGATGTGTCGGGATCACTCACTGTGCTCTCATGTTGGCAAGAACAAGACTGGCTCCAATAAAGACAACCACCATCCCCAGACTGGAGTTGTCGCAGCAGTCCTGGCAGCACATCAGATGCAAAATTGCGGAAGGAGCTCTCTTTGCCTATTGATGACTCCGTGTTCTGGACTGATAGTACTATTGTTCTGCAGTACATCAAAAACACCTCCCGTCGATTCCACACATTCGTTGCGAATCGAGTGGGGATTATACACAAAAATTCATCTCCCCAACAGTGGAGACATGTAAGATCAGAGCTCAACACAGCTGATTCTGCTTCCAGAGGTCTATCAGCTATAGAGTTAATGCAAAGAAAGGATTGGAAGGAAGGGGCAGAATTTCTCCTCTTACCTGAAACCTCCTGGCCTCTTCCACCAGAACTTCCTGGGATTTCAAATGATGATCCTGAAGTTAAGAATATGACAATCATTTGCAGCTGGCGCAATAAAGTCGCACCTGTGGACCCACTGTTTGAGCGATATTCATCGTGGTATAAGCTGCAGCGAATTGTAGCATGGCTACGTAGATTCTGTTCAGCATGCAGAAAAAAGTGTTCACACCAGGACTCTAACCTCAGCGTTATGGAGATCCAAGCGGCGAGGATGGTTATCATCAGACAAGTGCAAATGACCTGCTTTGCTGAAGAGTTGGACATATTGAAGAGAAGAAAAAATTTGAAGGCAAGCCGCCTTTATCGTTGGAACCCCACTTGGATGACCAGGGCATGTTACGTGTAGGTGGACGGAGAGTCGATGAATATATCGACCAGAATTCTAAAAGGCCGCTGATCTTACCGAAAGATCATCCTGTAACCGCCTTAATAGTTCAAGACATTCATGTGTTCCATGCGAGGCACTCTGGCAGAGAACACACCTTAGCAGAATTACGGAGGAAATATTGGATAGTGGCGGGTAGGCCTTTAGTCGACCGAATACTACGTAACTGTTTCACCTGCCGGAGAGTAAATAGCAAACCCCTGACTCAGAGGCAAGGAGATTTACCTGTTGAGCGAGTTACACCGTGCACCCCCCTTTCTACACACTGGAGTGGATTGTTTTGGCCCATTTCATGTAGTATGTAAAAGACACACAGAGAAGCGATTTGGTTGTGTCTTTACATGCTTCAGCACCAGGGCTGTCCATATTGAACCCTTGAAGTCTCTAGATGCTAGCACCTTTCTCAACGCACTTATGTGCTTTATAGCCCGTAGAGGAACCCCTATGAAGATCTACTCCGATAGAGGAACAAACTTCTTGAGGCTGAAAAGGAGCTCCGAGCAACAGTTTCATGCCTAGTCTAAGAACAAATCCATTGATGACACATGTAAACAGAGAGGCATTGAGTGGTTTTCCAACCCCCTGCAGCATCCCACATGGGAGGCGTGTGGGAACGGCAGATTCGAACCATACGGAAGATTCTCTCTTCGATCATAGGCATGCAGAGAATAGATGATGATCGACTACGAACCTTATTTTGTGAAGTAGAAGCCACAATGAACAGCCGCCCTCTTACCGCGATCCTGGGCGATGTCACAGAACCAGAAGCTTTGACCCCTAACCATGCCCTGAGGATGAGTGCAGGAGATGGTATCCAGGTGCAGACAGATGACAATGCTTCACTTGACAACACATATGGGCGAGCCTGGATCCATGCACAAGTCCTAGCAGATAGGTTCTGGAGAAGATGGAAAGCTGAATACCTGAACACATTGAGGATGAGACAGAAACAGTTGAAGCCATCCAGAAATCTTCAGGAAGGAGACCTTGTCCTCATTGTCGAACAACATACTCCCAGGAATCAGTGGAGGCTAGGGAGGGTGACGGAGGCTATAGCCGGTGAAGATGGCCTCGTGAGAAAGGCCAAAGTCCGGACTAGTTCTGGAATCCTCGTCAGACCCATAGTGAAGTTATGCCTCTTAGAAGCATCATTATCCTAACCGGGTTTATTTGGTTGCTCCACAGTGGAGCAAAGGGGGGAGTGTAGCCGCCGCTGGTAAATCACATACTTCATATTATCGGTGTATCATAATTCTTATATCCTACAACTGGGGAGGCTGTATGTATAAATTATTTCTGTGTACAACTTGAAC
>NW_023659285.1:5000-15000 GCF_015228065.2 Penaeus monodon
ATAATAATAATGATAATAATAATAATAATAATAATAAAATAATAATATGAATGATGATGATGAAGATGATAAATGATGATAATAATAATAAAAATAACTGAAAAGGGCAAAAATAACAATGATAATAACAACAATAAAAATGACAATAATAGTAAAAAAAATAAAAATGATAAAAACAATAATGAAAATAATGTAATGAAAATATAAGTATGATAAAGTAATACAATAAAAAAATGATAATAATATAATGATAAGAAATATGAAAACAAAAATACTAAAAATAAAAAATGATAAAAATGAAAAATTTTAATTATGATAATAAAAATAACATAATAATAATATAATAATAATAATAGCTAATAATGAAAAAATAATATAATAAAATAATAATGATAGCAATAAAAATGACAATGAAAATAATAATAACAATAATAAAATAAAAATGATAAAATAAAAAAATAATAAAAATTAAAATAGAAATAATAAAAATAATAATAAAAAAAATAAAATAATAAAATAATAATAATAATAATAATATAATAAACAACAATAATAAAAAAATTTGATAATAATAATGAAATAAAAAATAACAAAAAATAATAAAAATAAAAATAAAAATAATTATTATTTTTATTATATTATTATTATCATTTTTTATTATTATTATTATTTTTTTTTTATTATTTTTTTTAATAACATGAAAATAGAATATAATAATTAATAAAAATAATAAAAATAAAAATATAATAAAATAATAACAAAAACAGTAATGAAAAAATAAAAATAAAGAAGGACAATAATGATAAAAAATGATAATCAAAATAAGACGATATGAATATGAAATAAATAAAAAATTTACAAAAATATCTTTACTCGTAATCATCGACTTATTTCTTATATAAATATTCCAAATTTATACAAAAGAACCCCGGAAGAGTTAGGGCATAAATCTCTTTAATTGAGTGCAACATTGAGCTTGAAATGTTGCTATGCTAAAGGGGGTTATTTTTACGCAAGGTCAGCCATATCATCATTAAAAAATAATCACTCTTCAAATAAGCTGTGTAGCTCACACCTATATTTACTCGCAGTGCTATATTTTTTAAAAGGATTTGTATTTTATTGAACTGTATATCGGGGAGGATTTTAGTTTTTTGTCTTTTAAATTTTGTTCCATTTAGAAAAAACTAACACCACCGCGCGCACACAGACATATAACATAATGTCTGTGTGTGTTGTGTATATATATATAATATATATAATATTATATATAAAATTATATAATATAATATATATAATATGCATATATATATATATATATTATATTATATATAATATATTAATATATAAAACTAGTAATATAATATTATAAAATAATATATTTTATTATTATATATATATATTTTAATATATATTAAAATATATATATATATAAAACACCTCATGCACACCAAACACAACACCACACAACACACCCACACACACCCAATATATCTTTTTTTTTAACGGGGGTTTTTATGTCTGAGCCGCCGTGGTCACGCATGATACTTAATTGTAGTTTTCATTTTGGGATGCTCTGGATGAGTACGGGGTAGGGTCCCCAGTTCCTTTCCCGGGAGAGCCGGTGTACCTTTTAGGTGATCATTCTCTCTTTTTTACCCGGGTTTGGGGACCAGCATGATTGGGCTGTGGCGGGGTAGGCAATGAGGTAAAGTTCCTTTCCCCAAAGGGGAAACAACGCGCCGGGCCTGTGATTCAAACCCCAAACCCAAAATTGTCTTGTGACGGGTTAGTCCGAGCTCTAACCATTCGGCCACCGCGGCCTTGACGATCAGGGCTTCCATTTTTTTCCTTGGAAATTTAGAGCGGTGGTTTGCCTTCCCTTTCCGCCCGGGTTTTTATCGAGTCCCCATCCTATTTACCCGGCATGACTTGGGCTGGCTTGGCCACCCATGGTTGGGTAGGCAATCGGGGGAAGTTCCTTGCCCAGGGAACAACCGGCGGTGGGTACTCAAAACCCTCGAATTCAGATTACCGTTGGCCCGGTCTTGAGTCCGACGCTTAACCATTCGGCCACCCCCCCTTTTTAACACCAACACAATATTATTTTATTATATATTATTATATATATATATAATATATATAATATATATTAATAAAAAAAAAAAAAAAAAAATATAATATATATAATATATATATATTATGGGTGTGTGTGTGTTTGGTGTTGTTTTGTGTGTGTGTGTGTTGTGTGTGTGTGTCTGCGTGTGTGTTTGTGTATGTGTTTATGTGTTTGTGTGTGTGTGTGTGTGTTTGTGTGGGGTGTGTGTGTGTGTGTGGTGTGTGTGTGTGTGTGTGGTGTGTGTACTAAAGTGTGTTTTATATATAAAAAAGTTTAATATTTTAATATATAAAATTATACATATATATATATTATTATATTAATTTTAATTTATTTTAATATACATACATTATACACACACCGCGCACACACACCACACCACACACACACACACACTCACGCACAACAACCATACACACACCCCCCCACAACAACACACAACACACACACAAAACCACACACACACACATTATAAAATATATAATATAATAAAATATATATATAAATTATATATTTTCATGTGTAATAATGTTTGTGTGTGTGTGTGTGTGGGTGTGTGTGTGTGTGTGTGTGTGGGGTTGTGTGGTACATGAGAGGGGTTTTTTATATTATATAAAGATTTATATAATATATATTATATTATAATATATATAAATATATATAACTAACACACAACACCACACACACACACACACACACACACACACACAACACACAACACAACACATATTATATACACATGAATTATAAAATATATATATAATTATATATATATTATATATATATATTTTATATAATATATAATATATATATATATAATTGTGTGTGTGTGTTGTTGTTGTGTGTGTGGGTGTGTGGTGGGTGGTATTGGTGTATGTGTTAGCGTTGTGTGTCTGGGGTGTGTGTTTTTGTATGTTTTTTGTGTGTGTGTGTGTGTGTTGTGTGTGTTGTGTGTGTGTGTGTGGGTGTGTGTTTTGTTGGTGTTGTGGTGTGTGTTGTGTGTGTGTGTGTGTGTGGGGTGTGCATATATATAATATATTTATATATATAAAATTATATTGTATGTATAATACATATATATATATTTTTTATAATTATATGTTATTAATAAAAATATAAATATTTAATACATATATACTGTATGTATTATTTTATATACACTTTTTTTTTTTTTTTTTTTTTTTTTTTTTTTTTTTTTTTTTTCAACAGCCTTTCTTTTCCATGCAGGCATAGGCCTCTCTCATTCATACTAAAGGGTTATATATGGCAGTGCCACCCTTCCCTGTTTGGATCCCTTTCCCTAATCAACCAGGGTTTGTGCCACGGGGGTGATTTCCCCCCTACGACACTTGCGTTTAAACTTCTAAAGGCGTATGTCTTTTTTCTGGGAGGGCAATCGAGGTGAAGTTCCTTGCCCAAGGAACAACGCCCCCGGCCGGTACCCCGAACCCTAAAATCAGTTGCCGCCGTGACAATTTTTGAGTCCGATCCCCTCTAACCGCTGGGCCACCACACCTCATATCACATATCATGTGTATATATATACCATACATAATATTATATATATTTTATATAATTATAATACATATACATATATACATACACACACACACACACACCCACAACACACACACACACACACACACACACACACACACAACAATAATAATATATAATATATATATATATATAATAATTATATAATATATGCTTTTTGTTTTAATACACAATGTACACCCCAAATACTACTGGGGTGATGGCAGGCGCCATGTTGACATCATGTAGTGACTGGGTTTTTATACGGGGTGGCGCCCCGTGACCCTTTCCCCAGGGGATAGTTGTTTGGGAAAATCTCTGTTTTGGTTTTCCAACCACCTCATATTTACGATATCTAGGTTTGTTTCCCCCAGTATATATATATATATATATATATTATATATAATATATTTTATATATATTATATATATTATTATATATATTGGGGGCCGCGGGGGCCGAAGGGTTGAGCGTCGGACTCAAAACTGTCACGACGGCAATCTGAGTTCGAGGGTTCGAGTCCCCGGGCCCGGGCGCGTTGTTTCCCTTGGGCAAGGAACTTCACCTCTTTGCCTACCTAGCCACAGGGTGGCCAAAGCCAGCCCAAGTCAAGTGCTGGCCCCAAGGCCGGGATAAATAGAGAAATATACCAAAAAGGGTAACCCCGGCACTCCCGTGGAAAGGAACTGGAGACACTACCCGTACTCCTCCCAAGGCATCACAACATAAAAACACTAAAATTAAAGTAATGCTGTGGCCACGGCGGCTCAGACTGAACCTACCGTTAAAAGAAAAGAAAAAATTTTAATAATTATTATTATATATATATAAAATATATAAATGATAATATATATATATATACATACACACCCTACATATATGTATATGTACGATATATTTTATATAATATTATATATATATAAAATATATATATATATATTGTGTGTGTGTGTGGGCTGTGTGTGTTTGGGTGTGTTTTGTGGTGTTTTTTTTGGGTGTGTGTGTGTGTGTGTGTGTGTGTGTGTGTGGTGCGTGGTGGTGGTTTTGTTGGTGTGTGGTGTGTGTGTGTGTGTGGTGTGTGTGTGTGTATTGTAGTATGTCATATATGTTATATGAAATAATGTAGTATATACATGTATACACAGTGTATTATGACATATATATATTATATATAATTTTTATATATATATATATATATTACACACACACACACACATATACATATATTTTTGATAAACAATAGATGGATGAATGAAGGGTGGATGGATGGATGGATAGTTTCTGTGACATGAAGATGGATGAGGACAGTAAGGAATCTTTGAAATGGATGGATGGGGGGGGGGGTTTGGGGGATGAAGAAAATGAATGAATGCATTAAAAATAATAAATGGATAGATGGAAGATGGATGGATAAATGAATCCAAATTACCCAAGCAAAATTTGAAAACAACCCCGGGCATTTTTTTTTTTTTTTTTTAACCCCTTAATTCTTTTAGTAATTTTTTTCGTAATTCCTGACGCGCATGGGTTTAAAATCCAAATCAGCCCCCGAAGTTTAATTCCCCCAAGAAATCCCAGGCAAATGCTTGGGTTTAAAAACCCCCGGCGAAGGAACCCGCACCCGCACCCACCCTTTGTTTGGGGCGCGGGGAACAAGGGAGGTTAATTTGGGGTCATCGGGAAAAGGGCGGCGCGTTTGGCTCGACGTTGCGCACAAGGGGAAAGGGGGGCCGCAATACGAGCGTTTTCCCCTGAGTGCACGCAGGTGTCACCTTTCGTTCCTCGCAGTCTTCCCCCCTGGGAAAAATACGGAAAAGGGTATACCCCTCCCAAAGGGCCCCAACAAGAAATTAAAGTTTTACTCGTAATTCTGGTTTTCTCGTTATGGCCCGGGGAGTGGGAATCACACGCATTTTTGTACAAGGACAAGTTATTTTTTTTTTCTTTCTCTCTCTCTCTTTCTTTCTTTCCTTTTTGGGGCTACTATATATGAAATAGATGGCGTGGGTAAAAGGAACGAATAGATTTGCACTCATCTTCATGCAAGCAAGGCTAACACGTAAATAAAACAAATAAAAACAGGGAACGGACCATGACATATTATCCATATCCATTCACCCGGGCCTCCACGCTGACCCCGGCTTGTACGTAACGCCGCTCGAGGCCCATGATGTCCCCAATGATGAAGTTGATAAAGAACGCACAAGTGAAGTTTAAATGCAGAAAAATGGTGACCAAGGCGGGGAAGTAGCATCCAATGAGTTCCGGTTCGCAACTGCCTTGACTCCCCCCTTTTAAAAACCCCTTGCACTTTTCAGAAAAAACTGCTAATGGTAGTTTGAGGCCGTGAACCAAGCTTTTAGCAAAAGCCTTCTTTAAAAAAAAGGTATAGCGGGACGAAATACAGTTCTTTTGAAATTACTTTACACAAAAGAGAAAAACCCCAGGATTTTATTTTTTAATTCTTATTGTGCATGTGTATTTTTCGCATAAATGTGTAATAGTTATTTGACTATAATTCCAGAAGAATTGTCTTTCAGACCTTTTTACACATCCAGATAATAAATAGAAAATAAACAAAAAGAATGTCAGATATTCTTTACCTAATTCCTAGGTTTATCCAGAGACAAACTTTACCTTTAAAAAACCCGCCGCCGTGCCCCGGCCTTTAAATCACTCTAATCACTAATTATTGGCAAATTTAAAGGGAAAGGGCGATTTTTAACCCTTGCTAATAAGCACAGAAGGATGACTCTATCTTCTCGAAGAATCGGGTTTAAAAAACACTTCATTTTGCGTTGGGGGATGGCGACCAGCGGCCTTAGAGTTCAGTTTTAAATAAAGAAATTGAAAAATCGAGTGGGGAAATAGCTGAATAAAAATAGTATCTAAAATTGTATCTTATGATGCAAAAAAAACGTAGGTTTTCCCCTCCCAGAAAAAATTTTCCCCCCCCCTCTCTCTCTCTCTCTATCTATTCATATATATATATATATATATATATTAATTTTATTTTATATATATAAAAATATATATATGTTGGTTGGTGTGTGTGTGTGTGAATGTGTGTGTGGTGTGTGTGTGTGTGTGGGTTTGTGGTGTGTGGTGTAACACAATATATTTTTTTTTTTTTGGGCCCCCTCCCCCCCCTCTCTCCTTTCTTCTCTCTCTCTCCCTCTCTTCTCTCTCTCTCTTTTTTTCTCTTTTTTCTTCTTTTTCTTTTCTCTTCTCTTCTCTTGTCTCTCTTTTCCTCTCGTCTCTTCTCTTTCTTTCTTTTTTCTCCTTCTCTTATTCTCTCTTCTTTCTCTCTTTCTTTCTTTTTCTCTCTCATTCTCTTCTCTCTCTTTTTCTCCTCCTCTCTCCTTCTCTCTCTCTCCCTTTCTCTCTCTCTCCTTTTGTTTACGTCTACTATTCATTAATTTATGGAAAAATTACTTTGAAGTTTTTTAATAGTGATATTAGTTTTCAGATAATGGAAATCTTTTAGAAAAATTCACAAAGCATTTTTAAGAGACAAATAACTACGCTTTAAATCTGCTTGGGACCTTTCCCTGCAGGTAACACAAAAAGCTGTAATCTTTAACTTTACCTTTTCTGGGGAAGACGTATAAATCTAGATAAGAATGTCTAGCTAGGCATTTTTCTGTTATACGTTTTTATACCTTTGTATTTTACTTGTGTGGGTACACCAAAGAGCACAGCGCACGATCGCACATACCCCAACAATCTACGCACAAACCCACACACACACCCCACACACAACACACACACACAAAAAAAACACACACCACACAACACACACCACACACACACCACATACACACACACACACCAATACCAAAGGCAATGCTTGGGTGAGTTCCGACGTCTTCATATTTAGGTAACATCATGTTGGGGGTATTCTCAAGGAAAAAAAAAGGGATCTGCACCTTTTTTTCGGATGACCGCCCAAAATCAGGGCAAAAACAATAAAAAAAACATAGACTAATCCGATTCATGGGGCATCGTAGTCATACCAAAAACCCGTAACGCGGACCATAAAAACAAAGTCGTCACAAACAAAGCAGGTTTTGTCAGTTCCTCGGGGTCCTTCGGTCGGTCCTGTCATGAAACCCCCAAATGTCCGTGTGGTCCCTGGGGAAGTTTTTCTCTGGTAGGAAATCTAAAAAAAAATAAATAATACCCCTCTCGCCTCTTTCTCTCTTCCCCTCTCTCTCTCTCTCTCTCTCTCTCTCTCTCTCTTCTCCCTCTCTCTCTCTTCCCTCTCTCTCTCTCTCTTTTCTCCCCCACACACACCCCACACACACCACTCACACCACACACACACAACACCCACACACACACACACACACACCCCACACCACACACACACCAAAACACACAAAACACACACACACACACACCCAACGTATATATATATATATATATATATATATATATATATATATAATATATATAAAAAAATATTATATATATGCATATATATAATTACATAATTTATATATTATTATAATATAACCACACCACACACAACCCCCACACACACACACACACCAAACACAACACAACAAACAACACACAACACACACACACACACACACACGCGCGCGCACACACACACACAACACATACAAACACACCGATATATATTATTTAAAATATATATAATATAATTATATAATATATATATTATATATATATATTATATATATAGGTTTTTCCAACACTTCCCCATAAGTGTAGTCTGGCACTTTTTTTTATGATAAAAAAACAAGTGGGCAATTTAAAAAGTGCTTTCTCCCCATAAATTACAAGAATTTTTGTCAAAAAGGGGAAAAACCCCCAAACCCCATGTTTAAAGTTCCCCCCGGGAGAAAAGCCCCTTGGTTTAATAAGGGCCCTTTCTTCCTTCCGTCATTGTTTCTGCAAGTTCCGTTTTTCTTGGCTCGCCCTTTAATCCACAAAGAATTTATTTTTTTTTTTAAAAACCTTGGTTTAAGCAAAATTTAATTTCGAAAATTTCTTGAACAATTAAAACCCCTGAAAAATTTTTCCCAAGAAGCGTTTTTTTTTTTTTTTTAAAACCTCCCAAAAAAGGTTTATTAAGAAAAATTTATTCAAGTTGTTTTTTCCCCGTTAAAATATTTTGAACCCCAATTTTTAAAATTTTTCTGTATGAGGGATGTTTTAAAACAACCCCTGTTACACGCAGCCCATGAACAAATCATAAATTTGGGGTAAAATATTTTTATTATATAATTGTTATTTTAAAAATATTATAAAATTTTAAATTTGCTTAAACCCTCCCCTTTTTGAAATTTTTGTAAAACATTTAAAAAAAAATTTAACCCCAGACCCGAAGCCTCATTTTCATTTATCCCCCCCCTACAACAGGTTTTGTTAATTTAAATTAATTAAGAACATATAAAATCCCATATTTCCCCTTAAAATTTTCAAACCATCCCCGTGGAAGTTGGGGGTTGCTTTAATCACCACCGGGACCGCACCGGGCCATGCCGGCCGGGGGGAAACCCCCCCCCCCCCTACCCCAACCCCCCTTCCCCTTTTTACTACAAAATTCCCAGCCATTCCCCTTTTAAATTTTCCAAACCCCTTTTCTTTCCCCTTCTCAAAACCCCGTTCCCTTTTCCCCTTCCCCTTTTTTCTTTTCCCCGGGGCCTCCCCCCCCCTCCTCCCCCCCCTGGGGTTCCCCCCTCCCCCCCCTTTTCCCCCCCCTCTCCCATTTGGGGTTGTTTTTCCCTTTTCCTTTCCCCCCCCCCCATTTCCGTGTTTATTTCCCCCTTTCTCTTTACCCCTCTCTCTCCTCTTCCCTTTCCTCTCTCTCTCTCTCTCTCTCTCCTCCTTCTCTCTCTCTTCTCTTTCGCTCCCCCCTTTTCTCTTTCTTCCCCTCTCTCTCTCTCCCTCTCTTTTCCTCTTCCTTTTTTTTTTTTTTTTTTTTTTTGTTTTTTTTCTTTTGGTTTTCTTTTTTTTTTTCTTTTCTGTCTTTTCCTCCTCCTCCCTCCTCTCCCCTTTCCCCCTCCTCCCCCTCTCCTTCTCTCTCTTTCTCCCCCCCCTTTTTCCCCTCTCTTTCTCTCTCTTCTCTCTCTCTCCCTCCCATATTTATTTTTTTTTTTTATTATTTTTTTTTTTTTTTTTTTTTTTTTTTTTTTGTTGTTTGTTTTTTTCTTTTTTTTTTATTTTTTTTTTTTTTATGTTTTTTTTTTTTTTTTTTTGTTGTGTGGTGTGTGTGTTTGGTTAATTTTTGTTTTTGTTTTTTTTTATGTTAAAAATTAAAAAAAAAAAAAAAAAAAAAAAACCCCAAAATATTATATATATATTTTTTTT
>NW_023659285.1:20000-21682 GCF_015228065.2 Penaeus monodon
CGCACATTGTTTTAATAAAACCCTATGTAGACAATCATAAACTACAAAAACACACTTGTACACATTACTCACAGACTTCCCCTGTACCCAATTCACTGCAGTCAGTTTGCCCTGAACTCCCATGTTTTTTATTTCCTTAGTAAAATCGCCCCTTAACAAATTAAAAACCATCGGATTAAATCCTCCCAAATACAGGTCTCCACGAAAAATCGATTTACGGGAAACTTAAAAAAGCCCTGAAAATATTCACACTGCATGCCCCGAGTAAAAAGGTAGGAGATTTCATAAAATTTAGACGACGATAATCTGCTCTCCCCCGAACCCCCCCAATTTGCAATATTTCCTTGCAAAAAAACATCAACTGAGATAACAATTTCGTGCAACCCCATTGAAAAGAAAAAAGATCTGTTATGGTGATAATGAGGATATTATAATGGAAAAAAACTAACAGCAAAAGCGTTGCTGATTTGAAATACTAATGATTAAAAAAATATTATGTGGAGATTTAAAAGATATTTTATATTGATACAACAATCATGCTGATGATATTAGTGACAATTATTCTTGGCATTTTCATTATCTGACCGTTAGCATTTTTTTTTTACATCGTGAACAACATTATTGAAATATTTATTACTGCAGTGTCTTTTCTCAGTATTATTGTTGTTTTTCTGTTCATGATACTATTCACATAATCGTAACACACCTTTATATTATTTCATTATTACCTGATATCATGTTCATTACCCTTACTTACAGTTATCATTATTACCCTTCATTTTTGAGGATTACAGCAAAAACGCCACTCTCGAATCTGCTCATTTCGTTTTGCTTCGGCCATTTTCGAAGGAATCGCACTGCCGTTTCTCCTCGCGATTACACTCTGCAGTGCCTTGAAGAGGAAGGACATGAGCCGTGAAATGACAGTGAAAAGTAACGACGAAAAACGACAGTACCAGCTGCTCAACTGCAACGACCCGACCCCTCAACACCTTCCCCCCCCCCCCAACCCCCACACCCCGCTGCTTGTTTCACTGCTGACGTCACGCACCACTTAGGAGCCACAAACCACTTGTCTCTGTTCTTTGCTTCTGCTTTCGGTTTATTGTACTTGTCTCGTCTCCTTTTCCTCTTGAACCACTCCCTTCTCTTTCCGTCTGGGGTTTTTGTTATTGCTGTTATTGTCTCTTATCGTTGATTTCTTCTCTCTCTCTTTTTCTCTGTCGCATGCACGCATGCACACTCATACATATATACATAAATAATCACATGCATAAATACACACACACATACTTACATACAAACATACGTAAAACATGCATATACACATGCATACGTAGACATTCATACATACATGTACACAAACGCACAAACACATAGGCTAATCTACAAACCTAAATACCCTCACACACATTCACTGTGTGTACGTGTGTGGGTATGTGCAGTGGGCAAGAGGAAAGGCTAAAGATAAGCGATGAAAGATAGTGCGTCGGTTTGATTCGATGACGTCAGAAGGGTCGAAGGTCGCGATAAACAAGTCTCCGACATGTTGTGTCTTGACTCGGGTGTTTTTGCAAAGGTTTCGATTTAGACAAGCGATAAACATGGTGATTCAATAATATTCTATATGAAGGGAACGTGAAATTTTAGAAATATAAAATTTGGATTAAGTATCTTGATTG
>NW_023659286.1:0-25282 GCF_015228065.2 Penaeus monodon
AATAAATTATTGATGTCAGTAATAATTACAGTAATAACGTATTAAATTAATAATGAATATAATAATTATTATAAAAACGTTCTTTATTGTTATATTATTGTTATTATATTTTTATTTAGTTTCTTATTAGTATAGTGGAGAAATATATTTATAACTGCAATAATTGGCAATAAAATTATAATAATTTCCAAATGATGATAATAATTTGCAATATGAATGATGATAATGATGATAATGGTATGAGAACGATAACAATTATTATAAAACAGGTAAAAGAAAAAAATCCCAAAGCCAAAAAGCGCAAACAACAGCGAAATATAGCCTTTTGGAGAGTAGACTTCAAAGGACGTTTTTCCATTTATTTTGATAATTCTGTAATTATTAGGGTAATAATGATAATAATTATCAAGAATTCTATTAACTGACAATAACTGATGATAAATGAAGAATCAAGAGAATTTGCATAACATTTGAAGAATTTATTAATATTATTACTATCTATCATTATTATCATCATTATTATCATAAGAATAATAATATTAATAAATCATAACTAATAATTATCATCATAATTATTATTATCATTTATCATTATTTATTATTATTATTATTATTATTATTATTATATTATTATTATTATTATTTTATTATTATTATTATTAAATATTAAAATTTATTACTTTAATTATTATATTATTCGAAAAAATATATTATAGCTGTAACTACTAAAAATAAAAATAATCTACGTATACTTTTAATGATAGTAATTGTTATAATATTGTTATTAATTTATTATTGTTATTATTATCAGTATTATTTTTACTTGTAGTTCATAATGTAAAAATGATATTAGAACAGTAATAATTATAGCAATAGCGATAATAATTAAAATAATGATATAAAATTACATTATAAAACGTTGTTATTGTTATTATTGTTATTACTATTTTTATGTAGTTGTTATTAGTATAGATGTAAAAATATATATTATAACTATCAATAATTTGCAACAATAATGATAATAATTGGCAATAATGATGATAATACTTGCAATAATGATGATAATAATAATGATAATGATCATAATGACACTGATGATGCTAACGATAATAAGATGATCAGCATGATTAACAATGATTATAATACGCAGGATTGTGTCCTATATATAATAAAAAAGTAAGAAAAAAAATCCAAAAGTCGAAAAAGTGGCTAAAATCTAGTCGAAATAGCCTTTTCGAGTAGAACTCCAAAAAACTGTTTTTTTTCCATTCTTTGATGTTTTGGCGATTATTTAGGTGTTAATAATTATAATATTACCATAATTCTATAATCATAACAATAATGATGATAAAAGTAAGAATAAAGAGAATTTGATAGCATTTTGATATATTAATATTATTACTCATTAATAATAATAATAATTAACCATATGTTGATTAATCATGAGATATATGATTGAAAGTGAGAAAGAGAATTTGGTAGCAATTGAATATTATTAATATTATACTATCATTTTATTATCATTCTTATCATTATTATTATTATTATTATATTATTATTATTATTATGTTTTGATATTATTGTATAATATTATTTTATGACTTTAGTTATTAGTATTATTGCCAAAAAATATATAACTGTAATAATAAGATAATAAAATACTAAATATAATTATAATAATACTAATTGTTATAATATTGGTATTATATTTTATTGTTATTATTATTATATTATTTTTACTGTAGTATAATTGTAAAGATAATTATTTACCAGTAATAATTATAGTGAATACGATAATAATAAAATAATGAGATATAATAATTATATAAAAACGTTATTATTGTTATTATTATTGTCTTAACTATTATTATTTGTAGTTGTTATTAGAATAGATTTACAAATATATCTATTAACTGCACTAATTGCAATAATAATGCTAATAATTACAATAAGTGATGATTAATAATTGCAATAATGATGATAATGATGATATGAGGATAATGATGAACAATGATGAATGATAACGATAATAATGGATGATAAATCATGATAATAATGAGGATAATAACAGGATTTGTGTCCTATATAAAAAAAAAGGTAAAGAAAAATATCACAAAAGTCGGAAAAAAGCGGCAAGTCCCTATCGAAATATAGCCCTTCACAGTGACTCCAAAATGATGTTTTTTCCATTCATTTGATGATTCTGGCATTGATTAGGGTAATAATATAATAATTAACCATAATTCTATTATCATGACAATAATTGATATAAAAGTGAGAATAAAGAGAATTTGGATAGAATTGATATTTTACTTTAATGGCTATTATCATTTTATTATCATTTTTATCATTAATTATTATCATCATTATTATTCTCATTATTTATATTATTGTTATTATTACTATTATAATTATTATTATTATTAATTACTTTAATTTTAGTATTAGTTGCCAAAAAAATATTATACCGTAATAATAACAATAATAATATAGTAAGTATAATTACAAAAATAATAATACTAATTGTTATAATATTGTTATTAATATTATTATTGTTTTTTATTCTTTTTACTGGTATATATTTAAAAATTATTATTATAGCAGTAATATTTACAGTAATCGATTGATTAATTAAAATAATGATATAAATAATTATAAAAACGTTATTATTGTTATTATTCCTTGTTATTACTAATTAATGTAGTTGTATTTAGTATAGATGTAAAAATATATATTATACTGCCAATAATTACAATAATAATGATATAATTGCAATAATGATGATAATAATCACAATAATGGATGATAATAATTTGCAATACTGATATAATAATTGCAAAGAATGATGATAATAATTAAAATAATGATGATAATATGATGATAATGATGATAGATGATGATGATAACGATAATCATGATGACGACATGATAATAATGATGATAATCAACAGGAATTGTTGTCCTATATAATAATGACATAGATAATACAGGAATTGGTGTCCATATATAATAAAAATGGTAAAATAAATAATATCCAAAGTCGAAAAACCGGCCAAAATCTAGCGAATATAGCCTTTTGAGAGTAGACTTTAAATGACGTATTTTCCATTTCATTTGATGATTCTGGCAATTATTAGGTAATAATTGAAAGGATTACCAGAATTCTGTTAATCATGACATAATGATGATAGAATTGAGAATAAGAGAATTTGGATAAGTTTGAGATTATTAATATATTACAAAATATCATTGTATTATCATATTATCATTATTTATTATTAATTATTATTTATTATTGTTATTATTATTATTATTATTTTATTATTACTTTTAATAATTAGTATTATTGCCAAAAATATAAAAAAAAAAAAAAAACAAAAAAAAAAAACAAAAAAAAAAAATAAAAAAAAAAAAAAAAAAAAAAAAAAAAAAAAAAAAAAAAAAAAAAAAAAAAAAAAAAAAAAATTATAACTGTAAATAAATAATAATTTCATAATAGTAGAATTATAATAATACTAATTGTTATAATATTGTTATTAATATTATTATTGTTATTCATTATCATTATTTTTTTATTTTATGGTAGCCTAATATAAAAAATATTATTATAATAGTAATAATATCAGTAATAACGATATTAAATCAACTAATGATTAAATAATTTATTATAAAAACGTTATTATTGTTATTATTATTGTTATTACTATTTTATTGTAGTTGTTATAGTTATATGTAAAATATATAATATAACTGCAATAATCTGCAATAATAATGACAATAATTGCAATAATGATGATAAGAATTACAATAATGATGATATGATTGATGATAATGATGATGATAACGATAATAATGATGCTAATCTGATAATACTATGTAATACCAGGAATTGGTCCATATATAATAAGAAAAGTAAAGAAAAAAATCACACAATTCGAAAAAGCGGCAAAATCTGTGAAATATAGGATACTTCAGAGTAGCTCCAAATGACGTTTTTTTTCCATTCATTTGATGATTCTGGCAATTATTAGGGTAATAGGATGGATAATTTACCAGAATTCTATTAATCATGACATATGATGATCAAAGTGAGACTAAAGAGAATTTCGATAACCATTTTTGATATTTTTATATTATTACTATTATCATTATTTTATCATTATTATCATTATCATTATTATTCTATTATTATTATTATTATTAATTATTGTTATTATATTATTATTATTATTACTTTAATTATTAGTATTATGACATAAAATTATTATAACGGTAATAATAACAATAATAATAATAATGTGTAGAATCTCTAATACTAATGTTTTTATAATAATGTATTAATATTATTATTGTTATTAGTAATTATACTGGTAGTATAGTTGTAAAAATAATTATTATAACAGTAATAATTACGTAATAACGATATAAAAAAAATTAAAATAATGATTATAAATAATAATTTATTAAAAAACTTTATTATTGTTATTATTATTGTTATTCATATTATTATTGTAGTCTTATTAGTATAGAGTTAAAAATATATATTATAACTGCAATATTTGCAATAATAATGATAATAATTTCAATAATGATGATAATAATTGTAATAATGATGGTATGATGATGATAATGATGATAATTATGATAACAATAAAAATGGATGATAATCATGATATAATGATGATAATAACAGAATCGTGGTCCTATATATAATAAAAATGATCTAAAAGAGAAAGTCTGAAAATCGGACTTCGGAAATAACAAGAAAAAGACTAAGACCATGTTTCACAGTACAGTTCAGTTTTCGAACAGATTACAAGTCAAGGCGAAGTACTAGAGGTAATGGACAAATATATAAACCTAGGACAACTCGTACAGACAAACACATCTAGGCCGAAGAGGAAATTAAGCGAAGCTCTGTCTAGGCTGGAGCGCCTTTGGCAGTGACACAGTAGCATACTAAGAGGGTTCTTTGCCATTATTTTAAAAGAAAAGTCTTTAACCCTGTGTCCTACAATTTGAACGCTATGGATCAGAAACATGACTACAACCAATTACTGGAGAGGAAACTATAAGTGCCCAGAGAGGATGGAAAGACTGCTGCTGGGATTAGCCTAAGATAATATGAGGGCGACGTGGATAAGGGAACAGACAAAATAGAAATATCCTTGCGAGCATCAAAAAGAAAAGTGGCAATGGGCAGGGTCCATATACATCCGAGATCAGGAAATAACAGATATGGACAAAGAATGTAACAGACTGGGCTTAACATAATATAAAGAGACCAAGGGCAGACCAATGACATGATGGCGCGACGATAACGAAATTTGGGGCCGAGACTTGGAAACAAAACACAAACAGACAAAGTTGGAAAGATTTGAGAGTCCTCACGTCCTGCATTGGATTGACCCAGGCTGATGATGATGATGATGATATATATATATTGTTAAGTAGCAGTATTTTTTAGTCGATATTCTTCAAGTAAAGGAATCTTTTGAGTTTGCTTTTCCGATGATTCTTGCATGTTTTTAGTATGAACAGTATATGCTTTAACTGTGCAGTTTATTTTGGGGGGAAAAAGAATCTAATAATATTATTGATAGGATAATGAAACAATCTTAGAAATTCTATATCATCGATAGTGTAAAAAGTTTTAAAGGTAAATAGTTTGAACCAGCGGACTCGAACTGGAACTTGTGGAGTGAGACACACGGTCCTTTTGTATTTGTTTTTTGCTATATTTAGCTGTACAGATTGTTTAACTCGGTTCCAACATGATTATATGAGATATAATATGTAATAGTGTAGTGTGTTATTTGATTGGGATATTCTATTAGTGGCGTCTAAAAAGGACTGTGTTGGGTGATACCCAGAGTGAGATTTCAGAATCAAAGGTATTTTTTCTTTTATTTGGGTTGGCAGGCCAGACGTTGTCTTTTTCATAGTTTCTACGAAAACTTGAGCTGCCCACTTTATTTGAATCGTGTTACTTGAAGGTCAAACGGTGTTTCACACTCATTTTGTATTATAACACATGTTATCAGTTGCACGGTAATTTAACTTCTTACTAATACAAATGTAAGCATCTACTAGTGTTTTTATTTCCACAAATAGAAATCATTAGAACTATTGAAAGATATATTATCCTTTGATAAGAATCTTCAAGATTTGAACTTACCTTTAGATGTTTAATATATATATATATATCTAATATATATATATATATATATATATATATATGATATATATATATATGATATATGATAATATGGTGTGTGTGGTGTTTGTGTGTTTCTGTGTGTGTTTGTTTTATACACTCATGTGTGTGTGTATGTCTATATATATATAGATATACATATCTATATATCTATATATATATATATACATATATCTAATATAATATATATATGTACATCATGCATATCTATATATATATATATATCTTATATATATATATATATTTATAATATATACTCGTCTATTCTCTCATATATATATCTACATATATATATATCTGTATCTATATATATACAGTATACATAACTATGTTATAATTATATAGTATCTATATATATATATCTATATATATCATATATAATATATTTAATAGATATATATAGTATATACCACATGTACATTGTATATATATGTGTGTGTATATATATATCTATATACATACATATATATATATATATATATATATATTATTATAATATATCTATAGAGAGAGAGAGAGAGAGAGAGAAGAGGGGAGAGAGAGAGGAGGAGAGACACAGAGAGAGAGACAGAGAGCCAGAGAGACAGAGAAAGAGTAGATAGAGAGAGAGTATGGTGTTTTTGTATGTAATTTATAAAATAAATAAATGAATGAATATTGAATATATATATATTTACATATATATATAATTATAATTATAATATATATAATTATATATACACAAACACGATACATATCTCTATATATATATATATATATATATAATATAATTATATATCTATATATATATATATAATATATATATATATATAAGTACAACACAAACACACACACATACACACACACACACGTAAAAAAAAAACACATACGCAATATAATTTATATATATATATATATCTATATATATAGAATATATATATATATATTATATAGAGAGAGAGAGAGAGAGATAGAGAGAGAGGCAGAGAGAGAGAGAGAGAGATATACTACATATATATAATTAATATATATATATAAATATATTATTATATATATTAGATATATATTATATATATTAAATAATAATATACATATATATACATACATATTAAAACACATAATATATAGTATACAAATATAAATATAATATATATATACATATATATATATATATATAATCTAATATATATATTATTTTTTTAAATTATTATTTATATATATATATATGTGTGTTGTGTGTGGTGTGTGGGGTGTGGGTGGTGTTGGTGTGTTGTGTGGTGTGTGTGTGTGTGTGTGTGTGTGTGTATGTGTGTGTGTGGGTTGTTGCGTGTGTGTGTTTGGTGTATATGTAATCTAATATATTATATATATGTATATATGTATATATAGATATATTATCTATATATTATGTAATATGTATAATATATATATATATATATATATATATATATATATATATATATATATCTATACAGAAGCGAGAGAGAGAGAGAGAGAGAGTTGAAAAAGAGAAGAGAGATGTGGTAGAGGGGGAGCGGGGGGGAAAAAAGTAGAAGATCTATATATATATATATATCTATACTATATATATATATATATATATATATATATAATATATACTATATTATATGTATATATGCACACATACGCACACACACAACACACTCCATACCCAACCCACACACAACACACACACACACACACACCACACACACAAGCACACCCACCCACACACCATATCTATATCTATATATATATATATATATAGATATATATATAGATATATATAGTATATATGCATTTAACCGTATAGCTGTATATACTTATATCATACTATATCTAGATATATACCTATATACTAACTCGATATCTATCATAATTCATATATAATATATATCAGTATATATCCCTATCTATATTTTATTTTTATTTTCTCTTTTCTGTATGTACACAACACACCACACACACACCACCTACCAAACACACACCACACAGACACACACACCACACCACACACACCAGCACACACAAACAGCATGAAATATAAGTATAATATATATATATATATATATATATATAATATCTATATTTATCATCTCTATATCTATCTATCTATATATATATATAAATATATATATGATATATATAATATTATATATATATAAGAGAAGAGAGAGAGAGAGAGAAATAATAAATATGTAGGGTGTGTATGGATGTTATGCAGAAATATTATAATAAATAATTATATTATATATATATATATTTATATATATTAAAATATATATTCTACACAAAAAAATTATATATATTATATATAAACTTTATATAGAACTCTAGAAAATAAAATATTATTAGATTTCTATTAAATGTAATGGGCGCCACCACCGCTGTTTTATTAGAAAACAGGGAAAAAACGATATCTTCCAAGTGAAATTGATTATTCTAATACATGTGAATCATAATTCCTGTAATGAAGGATTTAAAAAACCTAAAGTAAAGTTTTCTTATATTTTACTATTTTTAATTTTACAATTTAATTATAGTAAAGGAAAATTTCTCTGACATATATTCAATCTCTATTGAAATGGAAATGTTCTTTTTAAAACATCAGATAAAAATAACTGACAAGACCCCGCTTACCAGAATAACAACTAACGACAACCCTGGCCATGTTTTCTCCGTATCTTTCTCTTGAACCGCGTCCTCTCAGACCACTGTGAGCGCCGGGTCAGCCTGCCGGTCGCTCCCTCGCACGCATCAGATCACGTGATTCATACCTCGTACGAGTCTTGTCATCACGGTTTTTTTCCCACTTGTGCCCAGCGCTCCGTGATTTTCCTTTCCTTTTTTACACTCGTGGAAGATTCCTAATCTTCCACATTAACATGCCATTACGAACCTGAACCAAGTTACACGAATCCTTTGCATTTATTCAAGCCTTAGTTCATGAATATTATTCATATTGCACTTTCACGTCCCCCTCTCACTTATTCCCCCTCTCTTTTATACTGCATAATCAAAATGTTTTCCCCCTTTCTTTTTTATTTTTTTCCCAATATAAAACATTTTAAAAGATATATGTTATATATAATATATGCTATATTTCATGAATTAATATATATATAACATATAATATGTTATACATATATATTATATATATATATAATTATATAATATATATAATATATAATATATTATATATATATATATATATACTAATATATTATAAATAAAACTTTAATTTAAACCCGTTTCATGGAACAATGACTGGAAAGCATATCCTTAATGACTATTGCCTTATAATCGCCAGTTGGGAGAGTTGGGCCCCCTTTTGGAGATCTTCCAGAGGTTTTCGAGTGGGAAAGCCGGGCCCTCCTTGAACTCATAAATTTGGGGATGAAAATGTTTTTTTTTATGTAATAATTAAATGATATTTTTTTATATAAATGCGTGTGGTGTGGTGTGTTTTCGTTGGTCTCCCGTTGTATGTGTGTTTTTTTTGTGCATATTCTATGTAATTAATACCTCTATCTCCTATCCATATATATATATACAGATATGTATACATATACATGCATATTTGTGTGTGGGTTGGGTTGTTTTTTGTAATGTGTGTGGTGTGTTTTTGTTGGGGGTGTGGGTGGTTGGTTGTTTGTGGTGTGGGTGTGTGTATATGTATTTTGTATAATATATATATATGGGTGTATAATATGTAATATTTTTTTTTTTCTTTGGTTTATTTAATATATATATTTTTTATGTATATATGTAATATATATATATATATATTATATATATATATATATATATATAATATTATATTATATATGTTTTTGTAATGGTTTTCTATATAATATTATACAATATATGTTATATTAATGTCTTATATATAATTATATCATATAATTTATAATATTAATATATATATATTAATATATTAATACTACGCACACAAGCATATTTTTTTATTACGTTTTTTTTAGGGTCGATTGGTTGTAAAGTTTAGGTTTTTTTTTTTGGTTAGTTTTGTTTTTAAACTTTAGGCTTTGTGTTCTTTTGTTTGTTTTGTTTTTGGTTTTGGTTTTAGTTTAGGTTTAGTTAGTTAAGTTTTTAATTTTGTTAGAGCAAATTTAGGTTTTTTTGGTTTTTAAATTAGGTTATACTTTAACGTTTTTTAAAGGTTTTTTTATTAGGTTTTTTTAGGTTTTTAAAATCTCGTCAAATCAGGTTTTTTTCAGTTTTAGTTAAGGTTAGGTTCAGTTTTTAATTAGGTTTTAGGTTTTTGATCAGAATTTATTTTTAGGTTCCCATTTAGGTTTGGGTTTTTTTTTTTTTTTTTAAGGTTTTTTTTAGGTATGGGTTTACGGTTTTTTTTGATTTAGCTTGATTTGAAAATGTTGATGTTTTTTTTTCAGTTTTTAGCTTTTGTTTTTTTTTAAGTTAGTTTTTTTTTTTTTTTTGTTTTTAGTTTTTGTTTTGGTAAGGTTTAGGTTTTTTTGGTTTTTTAAGGGAGGTTAGTTTTTGTTTTTAGGTAAGGGGTTTTTAAGTTTTTTTTTTTTTGGTTTTTTTTTTGGTTTAAGTAATATTTTTTTCGTTTAGTTTTTTAAAATTTTTGGATCAATTTTACGTTTTAATATTTATCCTTTGTCATATTTAGGTTTATGTTTTAAATTAAGATTTAGGTTTTTATTTTTAGTTTGTTTTTTTGAGTAAATTAATTTTTAGTTTTTTGGTTTTAGCTTAAATAATGATGGATTTACAACATTAACTTATGTTGGGTTTTAAATAATGTAACAACCAAAAATTTTTAACCTACCCTACCCTACCCAACCTGACTAAACCAGACCTAACTTAACTTATTGAACCTGAAAAATAACCTAAACAAACCCCTAAAGATTTAAACTAACTTTAACGAAACCCTAACCCAAACCTAAAAATCCCAATTCTAACGCAACTAATCTTAAACCCTAGCTAGCTTAAACGTGGAGCTAACCTAACTTTTAACCTAACCTAATTTTTAAAAAAATGTAAACCTAACCTAAAACCCTAACCCAATCTAACCCACTCTAAGTTTTTAATTTTAACCAAACCCTTAAAAACCCAAAAATAACTTAAACCCAACCTACCTTTAATCAACCTAACCTAAAACCTAACCTAACCTAACTTAAAAACCCCAATTTTAAAACCCCCCCTTAAAAAAACATAACCAAACTAATCTAACTTACCTAAACCTGATAAGCCTAAAAAATCCAACTTAAAACCTTGCTAACTAAACCTAATCTCCCGAAACGAACTAAATCTAACCAAAACTAACCCCAAAACTAACCCCAAGCTTTTTCTGAAGTAAAGGTAAAAATATTCTAGCGTAACAATCTTATCATAACCTAACTAAACCAAATCGAATTTTTAACTTAAAAACCCTTATCTTAAGGCAACTAAACCCCAACCCATCTTTTAAATTTAACCTAACCATTCCAAACCCTACTTAACCCTAAATATAAACTTAACCTAACCAAAACCACCCCCACCTATACCCCTAATAATTTAAATAAAACCTAAAACCCAATTCCTACTAACCTAATTAATCAATCTAACCTAACCTAAACGAAACCCCAATCTAAACATAACACAACATAATGTTTAACTAAACCTTCTCTAATCTAAATAGATTACTTAACGAAACAACCTAACTAAACCCCTAAACCCAACATAAAATAATAAACAGAACATAAAAATAAATAAACCTAAATTTAACAAAAAAAATAAAAGGAACAAATAAGCTAAACCTATTCTAATCTAAATACACCCCAAAGAAACTAAACCCAACCTAAAAGCCTAACCAAATAACCCCTAAACTAAACTTTAATATAACCTTAACCTAAAACCCAACTTATTCATAAACCAACTAAACCCCATGCTTTAAAATAAAATACATAATATAATCCCCACCTAAAACGTCCATCTTAACCTAACCAAGGCCCCACCTACCCAACTTATATAAAAAAATAACCCTAACTAACCTAACTATAACCTAACGAAACGTAACCCTAACCAAATTTTTTAACCTATTCAAAAAAACTAAACCTAACGTAATATAACAAAACGCAATGAAACCTAACGTAAAAATTTTTAACCTAACCAGATACTAGGCAGGTAGAAAAACACCAAATTAGATAGATGGCCCTGTAAAGAGCCTGAACTAGCAAGAAAAAGTGGGTAGTTTTTATAGATAAGGTAAAAAATACGTAGGTATGTTAAACGTTTGTTTTGGTGGTAAATAACTAATAGTGAATACGTAGTAAAGTAGATAGAAAGTGTTAGTTAGGAAGGCAGGTAATTTGCTAATTAATCTAAACTTGACCCTATAAAAAAAATACAATATACATACTTATACACAAGAAAACACATGCACATTTAAAATAGAATGAATAAATTATATAATATAAAATAATTTTTTATAATATTAATATATTTAAAAAAATTATTAAAATGTATGGGTTTTATATATAATATATTATATATTATATATTAATAAAATATATATATATATATTATACACATATAATATACCACTACATAACACAACAATAAATATTGTATGAAAAACATAATCCCTAACCTATCTAATTTATCTACGAATCTTATCTATCTATATAAAATATGTGAGGTTTTAAAAAGTTAAGTAATGTAATGTATTTTTAAATCTATCTATGTTATCTATGTAATATATATACCACATACACATACACTAAAATAATATGTAAAGTGTGCATAAAAATGTTATAATTTTTTTTTCATAACATGTGGTGGGTATGTTGTGGCCCTCCTGAAACCCCCCGCCCCACCTCTCCCCTGCCTGGCTACAACCCCCCAACAGCACAGGGTTTCCCCCCCCCCTCTGCAAAACCCCCTCCCTTTCCCCCCAGCCCCAACCCCCCAACAGGCAACAAAGTTTCCGCCCCAACATAGAAAACCCGGGCTTTAATGGGATTTCCCCAAAGGGGGAAGGGGGAGGTGGGAGCTCGACGAGGAAAGGAGGCCCCCGCCCTTGGATCATCCAGCGGGGGAGTTCCCCCTTTCTCCCATTTGGCTGGAACGACGGAAAACGCCTTGCCCTCGAGGCCATCCGGAAATCCGGAGGGAACAGAAAAGGAAGAAGCCATCCCAAATAAGAAAATGAAGCAATAAGGAAAGAATTTTAGACAAAGAAGAAGACGAAAAAGGGAAGAAAACGAATTCCCCAAAAAAGAACGAAGCATAAAAAAGGGGAAGAATTGAGAACAAAGAAAAAGAAAAACGAAAAAAGGGGGAAAAGCGGATCCAAAAAAAATGGAAAAAATAAGAAGAGAATAAGATAATAATAATATAAGAAAAAAGAAAATATTTGGAAGAATAAGTATAACAAGGAAAGTGGAATAAACAATAGGAAAAAGATGGAACAATAAAAAAAAGAGTAAAAGGTTTAATAATAATAAGAAGAAGGAAGTAGAAAAAAACAATTAAATTAGATTAAACAATAAATAAAAAATGTGATAATAATAACCAATAAAAATGAATATTGCCCAAAAATAAAAAAAAAAATTTTTTTGGGTGAAATTAATAAATATAACCAATGTTTAGCAAGAACAAAGAAAAGAAAATCCAAAAGTCCCCCGACAACAAAAAAAAGTTTAAAAATGTGAAAAAACCATTTAAAGAAGAGAAATGAGAAAAAAGAAAAAAAAGAAAAAATTTCAACACACACCACCACACACAAAACAAGGATGGTTTTATACAATACACACAACACACACTTTCAATAATATTAATAATATATATATTTATATATTTTATATATATAATATTATATAATATATTACATATACAAAATATATTAAATCAATGTAAATTAAAATTTATTTATTATTGTTTTTATTTAATAAAGTATATATTTTGTAATTATTTTTTTTTTCCATTTTCTCCTCTATCCCGTTGTATTCATCTTACGTAAAATAATATTTATTAAAAAAAATTATATATAATATATAATTTATATAATATATAAAATAATATATAAAAATATTTTAATATTATAACACAAAAAACATTACAACCCCCATATTACACGGAAAACCTGAAAGGTGGGGCCCCATCAAAAAATTGGAATCTATGGGAATAACGTCAAAACCTCAAAAACCTTATCATAAACTGGGTAAAGCCCTTTGGGGAGGAGGGAAGGGAAAACCCCAAAGGGGAAACATGGGGGGGGAGGGGAATTGGTAAAAAAGGAGGAAGTAGGAGGAAATTTTTCCCGTGTTTATTTTATTTTACTAATTTTTTTTTTTTTTTTACAAATTTAATCTTGTTTTAATAGTCCCAAAATTGTTTTTCCGTTTTAAAAAATGGCTTATTTTTTGGAATAACTAAAGTATGCTGTTGCTATTTCAAATTTTTTTATTTTTTTTTTATGGGAATACTCCAGCAATTTCTGTTTCTCCCATGTCCCCCCGAAGCTTTTTTTTTGTACCTTTCTAAAACACCAATAACCTCCCTCCCCTTTACACCAACTGTATATTAAGGTACCCCTTGTTTCCCCTTTACCCAATGAAAAACCCCCATGTGACCCCCAATAAAATTAAATCGGACTTTTGTGGGTTTCATTTTCCAAATCCCCTTTCCCTGTTTTTTTCCATTTTTGAAGGTTTTTTTTTTTCCCAAACTAATGTTTTTTTTTTTCATAGAAATTTCTGAGGCATCCCCGAAAACCGCTAGCAAAACAGCGGGGCAGGCAGGACAACTCCCCTTTCCTTTTCCCTGGGCCGTTCCTCTTGCTCCTGCCCCCCCCCCCCTTTTAAACGCCACTCCCTTACCCCTCAGAGAAAAAAACAGACCTTTTAAAAGCAGCAAAAAAACTTTTAACTCAATACACCTTTTAAGACAAAACCCCCCCAACCCACCCCCTTGGCCCCAACTTGCACTCCCTTTTCCCCACTTCCAAAAATCTCTCTTTCTCCTGTTTCTTTTTCCCCCTCATCTTTTCCTCCCTCCCCCTCCTTCCTTTCCCCTTCCCCCCTTTTTAATCTCTCCTGGTTTTTTTTTTTCCCCCTTTCACCTCCCCTCCCCTTTCCCTTTTTCCCCCCGCCTCCTCTCCCCCTCCCCCCTCCCCCCCTATTTCCCCACTTCCTATCTTTTTTCCCTTCCCCCTTTTCCCCCCTCCTTCCCTCCCTCCTCCTCTTTTTTCCCTCCTCCTTCTCCCACTTTCTATCACTCCTTTCCCTACTTCCTCTTCATGTCCCCCCCCCCTCCCTCACCATCTTCCACTTATTATCCACTTCCCCCCTCCTCCATGGCCCAACTAGCAGCTCATCATGGAAAGCTCTTCCACCCTTTTTTTTTTTGCTTTCTAAAACCGTACACTTTTGGAAAGTACGCCATGGGGAATAGGGTTGTAATGTGCTTTTTATTTTTTTTCCCGTTTTTTTTTTGTTTTTTTTTTTTTTTGTTTTTTTTTTTTTTTTTCTTGTAGAATTTACCTTAAACCAATCACATTTATCGTCAGAAAACCGACCACCTCAACCTCATGGGAAATACTACATATTTACACAAATTTGCCCCGGTGAAAAATTGTTAAAATTGTAATAGTGGAAAATGTGGGATGCACTAACCACACAGACAAACACGCGCACACAACACAACCGCCAAAATACGCAATGCAACAGTGGTAAAGACAGGCCTAAGGACCAGGCAGGTAAAAGGAGTCCTCTTTTAGAGAGGAGTCCCGCCCGCACCTTCCCACAACGTGGGCGTCCCCCCCCAGAACATGGAAAGGGGTTTGGCCTCAGTCTGGGAGAAAACATTTTTTCAGAACCCATAGTTTTAGCCAAACTTTAGAAAACCAATTTGCCTGATTTTAAACATGGGAGAGCTGTTAACTTGGGCTGATGCGATGCAAAATGTACTTTTCCCGTGTCCCAATGTGGGTGGGGTGGAACACGTGCACCCAACACAACACACATAAATAATTTTGTTGTGTGTTTAAAATGTTTTTTTTATACATATAATTTTTATATCATTACATTAATGCCAAAAAATATGTCCCCTATACACACAGCGTGGCACATTTGTTCCCCCCTTCCCCTCCTCCTCCTCCTTCGAACCCTTCTATGTCCCTCAGTTTTTTTTTTCCCCTTTTTCCCCCCTCCTCCTTTGACTTCTATGTCCTCAGTTTTCCTCTTTCCCCTCCTCCTCCTCCTCCCCTCCTTCCCTTTCGACTTCTATTTCTTAGTTTTTCCCCTTTCCCCTCCTCCTCCTCCTCCCTTCCACAACCCATCTTTCCCTTTCCCCATCCCTTTCCCCCTCCCCTCCACCTTCTCCATCTCCTTCCTCTTTCCCCCTCCTCCTTTTTTTCCCCCCCTCCCCCACTTTCTAATCTCCCCGTTTTTCCTAAAACCCCCCCTCCCCTCCTCCCTCCTTCCCCCTTCTATCTTCCCCGTCCCACCCCCTCCCCCTTCCCCCTCCTCCCCTCCTTCCTCCCCTTCCCTAGCTTCTAAAACTCTCCCTTTTTTTTTTTTTTCCTCCCTCCCCCCCCTTCTCTTCCACTTCCTATCTCTCCCCGTTCCCCCCTTCCCCCCCCTCCCTTCTTTCTCACCCCTTTTCCTTCCCTCCCCCTCCACCTTCCACATCTATTTTTCTCCTTTCCCCCCTTTCCCGCCCCCCTCCTCCCTTTCTTCCCTCCCTGCTTCTCCTCAAAATACTTCCCTCCCTCCATCCAAACATCACCAAACCACCAACACCAACCCCCCACCCATCAAACATCAATCCATCAATCATCATCATCATCCCAAAAACATCCCCTCACAATCATCCATCATCCCTCTCCATCCCTCCATCCATCAAACATCAAACATCATATCAAACAAACATCAATCTCATCCCTCATCATACTCCCCCCTTCCCCTCTTCCTCCTCCTTTTAACCTCCTCCCATTCCTCCTCCTGTTTTTGCCTTCCTTTCCCCCCCCTCTTTCCCCTCCTCCCCTCCTTTTTTTCTCATCACCAAACCCCTCATCCCTCCTTCTTTAAAACTTCCCATCTCTCCCGTTACTTCCCCTTTTCCCAATCCCCCCCCCATTCCCCCCTCCTCCCCCTCTTCTTTTTCCCCCTTATAGGTTTCCCCCCATCTCCTCTTTTTCTCTCTTTCCCCTCTCTTCTCTACATAGCCTAGACTGTAACATGACCTTTGAAGAAAATTTTTTCCTTTTCCTAAAAATTTTTGGTGGGAAATTTTTTTTTTTTATGTCACCTTCCCTTAACGTGTACACTTTCCCCCCTTTCCCCATATCATTAAATGTTTGAATTCAATGTGGGGAAATTGAAATGATTTTTACATAGCTAAACATTTGCCCCAATTTATTCAGTTTTTTTGTTTTTAGTGAAAGTTAAATTTCGTGTTTTTTTGGGGATTTCCCTTTTCCCCGTGTGGGGTTCACCTCCCACTTTTCGCACACACCACACACCCCACTCAATTCACTCAATCATCCCCCGGAACAAAGGACCACCTGAAAACCTTTTCATTAATAAAGTATTTTTTTTTGCGTCGTATTGGGGCTGGCGTAAAGATTTTTTTTGATGTTTTTTTCTTTAGCCCCCCGATTTTTTGTCCAGCCGTGATGGTGACTCCGTAGATGGATGTAAACAAAATTACTTTATTTTTCCTCTGTTTTGGCGACAATTGGGTTCAAGTAAATTCCTTGCGGATTTTGCCGTTTGTTCCCATTTTCCCTTATCTACTCTCATTTTCCTATCAGGATGGTTGGTAAATTTTTCAAGCCCAGACCCCTGGGGGATCGCTACCCGAACGTCCCCCCTCCCCCCCTTCCCTATTTTTTCCCTTTTTTCTTTTGTGAAAATAAAACACAAAACGAAAAAAAAAAACAAAAATAAAATAAAAAACCTACATTAAAAACTGCCAAAAATTTTTAAATAATTACCCGGCTAGTGGGTAAATTTAATTACCCCTTTTTCTCTGTTGGGCCTTCCCCTTTTTTTCCTCTTACTTTTTTCTGGCCCTTACGTGTTAATATCTGGGTTTCCCTGACCTATATATTGCAGTTCGGCCCGACCGAATAACCGAACACGGCACCGAAGGAGGTTTCCTGCCTGCGAACCGGTCCCTAAGGAATGCTTTGGGGGGAAGGACGTCCCCCCCGGAAAATCGCCATTGCCTGCGGACCCCGGATGTTTTTCGTCCAGAAGCAGGTGTTTTTAAACCGCCCCCCCTGAGTGGAACGGGGCGCTGCCCCTGCCCGAGACCCCGTAGAAATCCAAGCGAAAAACCAGGAACTTCACCAGCGCAGGTAAACCATTCCCCCCAGGATGCTGGTAAGATGGGGCGACGCCCCTGGCGGAGCCCCCCCCGCAGATCCCCGTCGACTCCCCGGAAGCCCCCTGAGAATTCCCCCCCCCTGCCGGGACCGCCCGTAGATTTCCAGACGAAAATTAAAGGGGGAAAGTAAAAAAGACGAGCAAATGCCCCCCGAAAAAGTTACCTGGACGAGATCTGTGAGGACGTGTTTGGACCAAGGACCCCCGCCGAGTTTTTTTTAGGCCCCCAGAACCCCCAGGAACTATGAGGGAAAACTCCCGACGAAATCCGAAATCAAGGAGAACCTAGAGGAGTTCTTTTCGAGGACGTGGGTGGAAACATCGAGGGATGAACAGATTAAAAACATCGGGGGAATTCCAGGAAGAAGAGGGCGACATTGGACGAGCACTACGAAGATGCACCAGGAAAAACGCAACACAGAAAAGAAGAATGAACCAAACCAGGTTAGGTCCCCCCTTTGAGCCAAATCAGGGGGCGAGGGGGTGGGGGTAGTGGTCCCGAGCAATTGTTAACAATGTAGCCCGACAAAACTGGTGACCTCACCTCGCACCTCCGATTCCCTTTCCCCCCGCTGTTTTTTTCCAGTCCCCCTTTCCGGCAGCTGGGACGGTCCCCCCCGGAGGGCCCCCCCCCCGTCTTGATGCCTTTTAGTAACAAATATTTATAATTAAAATATAATATAAAATTAATATATAAAATATAATTATATATATATGGGGGTGTGTTGGTGGGTGGGGGTGTTGGGGGTTTGGGGTGGTGCGTGTTTGTTTTTTGTTTTTTTGTTGGTGGGGTTGGTGTCCTGTGTTGTGTGTGTGGTGGGTGTGTGTGTGTTGTGGGGTTGTGGTGGTTTTGTGGTGGAGGTGTTGGGTGGTGGTTTGGTGTTTGGGTGGTTGGTGTGGTGGTTGGGTGGTGGGTGTAATTGTGGGGGTATCACCAATATTATATATTAATATTTATAAAATATATATATATTATATTAATATAATAATATTATATACCAAAATACCTATATAATTCAAAAATGAAAATATTATATGAACTATATCCCCTCCCCTCTCTTATGTCCCCCATCTATATACACAAATTATATGAATTTAAAAATTTTATATAATATATATATTATTATATAAAATTATTATTTATATTATATTTAAAATATAAAAATATATATAAATATATTTATATTATAATATATATAAATTTAAAATACATATAATACAAATATAATAATATATAATATATATTATAATATATATATATATATATATGTTAAAAATAAATTATGTTAATATATACTAATGTCCCCATACATATATTTTTGGGGAATATAGATAGATAAGTAGTGAGAGGGAGAGATATAATTATGTAATAAAATATTTTTTAATAAAATATATACTAAAATAATACCTAAAAAATATTCAAATTGATAATAGTTTACTTATATTACCCTAATATTTTTATAAAAAAATATAAAGTGTTAAAAATATTAATACTATAAATAATACAGACCTAACTTTATTATAGAGATATATGTATGATCTATCATCTATCCCTCCTCCCCATCTACTATTTATCTGTCCCCCTCTGTCCCCCATCTATATATTTATATTATATTTTACATATTTCCATCAAATAAGACAACTATATAAAACCCTATATAATTTTATATTATTATATAATTATTTTTATATAATATTATATATTAAAATAATATATAATTATTATAATATTTATATATATTAATATAATAATGTTTTATATTATTATTTATATAATATTATATATATATATAATATATAATATATATATTGTGTTAAATTGTTCCCTTTATGTATGTATGTTTGTATTGTAAATATTTATTAATATATAGATAGACAGAAACAATTAAATAGGTAGATAGAGGAGGTATAGATAGATAATACATATATCTCCCAATATTAATATGGCCTGAAAAATTTATATTATATATATTACACAATACTTTTTTATAAAATAATTAGGTATATATATACCTATTTTTACAAAAATATATAAGTTATATATTTATATATTATTAAAATAAACTTACAATTAATTCTCTCCCCTCCTATCTATCCCATCATAAACCCAATATAATTTTGACCTATTTAAAATATATACCATATTTAATACATATATATATATTAATTAAATATATATTAATTTAATGAATATATATATATATTTTTATATGTATATATATAAAATATATAAAAATAATTTTTATATTAATATATTATATATATAATAATATATTTATATATATATATATATATACATATACATGACTATTAGTCATACATTATATTTGTGTATATTGATAGTATAGAGAGGGGAGGATAGAGTCCAATATATTCATATATTGATATATAGATATATGATATATATATATATTGTGACACACACACACACAACACACACACACGTTATCTATATATGATATAATATATATAATATATATTATATATATATATATTTATATATACTATACAATATATATATATATATTATATATATATATTTATATTATATATATATATATATATATATATATAGAAATATTCACACATATACACACACCACACACCAACACCCACACACACAACCACACACCACACACAACACACACACACACCCCACACACACACAATATATATTATACATACATATACACACATGTATCATCATCATCATCATGAAGGGCTAACGCTGACGGGGAACCCCATGGCCACATCCCCCCTTCGCTTCCAGCCACGAAGATCCCTCGAGGCGAGTCTCCAGGGAGGCCCACGGCCCCTTTCTAATTCCTCGCGACAGGTCTCGTCGAGATGCTCAACCCATGATCTCTTGGGTCGTCCCACAGGCCTCCTCCACCCAGGGTTGTCTGGGCCATAAAGCCTGAGTTGGCAAATCCCGGATTATGCAAATAATAGGTCCTATGCCGGTCTCACGGTGTAACCGCTGGTTGGACACTGGTCCTGCTAACTGTACCCAATGATCCGGCGAAGGGATTGAAACAAAAGGCATCAAGAAAGACTTCGTGACCGCCCAGCTGCCGGAATGACTGAAAAGGCTGAAGAAGGATGGGGGTGCGAGGTTGAGGTCACGGTCTCGTCTGCTACATCTTTACATTGCCCGGCCACCTACTCACTCCTCGCCCTCGAGGCTTTCTTAGATTTGCCTCAAGGGTGACCTAACCTGGCTGGTCATCTCGTTCTTGTGTGCGTTGTCCTGGCGCATCTTCGTGGATGCTCGTCCATGTCGTCCTCTTCTTCCTGATCCTCGAGGGTAATCTGTTCATCCTCGACGTTCCCCACGTCCTCGAAAGACTCTCATAGGTCCTCATTGTTTTCGGATTCGTCTAGACTTCCTCGTAGTCCTTGTCTAGCCTAACTCGGGCGGCCTCGTCCACACGTCCTCACAGATCTCGTCCAGGATTTTCGGCGGCATGCCTCTTTTACGCCTCTTAATCTTCATCTGATCTCGGGGGTCCGGCAGGGGCGGAATCTCAGGGCTACTGGAGTTGATGGATCTAAAAGGCGTCTGCCAGGTGTCCCCCCATCCACAGCATCCTGGGCGACTTTGGGACCTACGCCGGCGAGTTCCTGGTTCTTCGCTGGATCTGCCCGGGGGTCTCGGCAGCGGCGCCCCGTCCACCATGGGGCGGCTTAACACCTGCTCTGACGGGAACATCCTGGTCCGCAGGCCAATGGCGATCTTCCGGTGACGTCCTTCCCACAGCATCCTTAGGTGACTGGTTCAGAAACAGGAACCTCCTTTGGTGCCGTGTCCCGGGTTATCGTCGGTTTCCCACTGCAATTTTATAGTCGGGGAACCAGAAACATACATGTAAGGGCCAGAAAGTAAGAGAAAAAGGAAGGCAACAGAAAAAGGGGGTGTTAAATACCACAGCTGGGTATTTATTAAGTTTGCAGTTTTTAATATTTTCGTCTCTTGTGTTTTTTTTTTCAAAGATAAAAAAAGAAAATAGGAGAGGGAGACGTCAGTAGCAATCCGCATGGATCTGGCTTGAACTACCAACCGTCTCTGATAGATATGAGAGTAGATAAGGGAAATGACAACGGCAATCCGCAAGGATTTACTTGAACCAATTGCCGTCACACAGAGAAGAAATAAATGTAATTTGTATATCATGTACGAGTCACTCATCACGGCTGACAAAATCGTGGGCTAAAGAAATACATCATAAATCTTTACGCCGGCACTACGACAGCAACAAACCCTATTAATGAAAAGGTTTCAGTGTCCTTTGTTCTGCGTGGATGAGTGAGTGAATGAGTAAGTGTGTGTGTGTGTGTGTGCGAAAGTGGGAGTGACCTCACACAGAAAAAGAATCACAAACACGAATATTAACATTCACTATAACAAAACTGAACTAAATTAGCAATGCTAGCTATGTAAGATCATTTCAACTACCACATTAAATTCAACATTTAATGATATGCGACAGAATGTACACGTTAATGAATGGTGACATGAAAAAATATTCACTAACTTTTTAGCAAGCAAATCTTCGGGGTCAGAAAATCTGAACTGCCGAGGTACATGTCTAGCTATGCATGTAGATGTATAGATAGATAGAGATAGAGGGAGAGAGAGAGAGAGAGAATGGAGACATATAAGTGGAAAGAAGAGGAGGAGGAGGGGAATGGGGGATTAGAAAGAGGAAGTAACGGAGAGATAGAAGTGTAAAGAAGAGGATGATGATGATGAAGAGGAGGAGGCGGAGGACGACGACGACGACGACGACGACGACGACGACGACGAGGTGGAAGAGGAGGGGAAGGAGCAAACGGAGAGGAATGAGGAGATGATGGAGGAGGAAGAGGGGAAGGGAGTAGCGGAGAGATAAGTGGGAAGGGTGAGAATGATTATGATGATGGGTGATGAGATGATGAGATGAGTGATGATGATGAGATGATGATGATGATTGATTTATGATGATGATGATGATGATGATGATGATGGGGAATGATGATGATGATGAAGATGATGATGATGATGGTGTTGGTGGTGATGATGATGAGGAGGAGAAGTAGGAGGAGAAGCAGGAGGAGGAGAAGGAGGAGGAGGTGGGGAAGGGGGGAAAGGAGAAATAAATGTGGAAGGTGGAGGAGGAGTAAGAAAGGGAGTTAGAAGAGGAGGGGAAGGCGGGAACGGAGAGATAGAAGTGGAAGGAGTAGGGGAGGAGAAAAAAAAAGGAAGAGATAGAAGTGCTAGAAGGAGGAGGAGGAGGGGAAGGGGGGGGGCTTTGGAGAAGGGATAGAATTGGAAGGTGGATGAGGAGGTTGAGTAGGAAGAGGAGGGGAAGGGTGGACGGAGAGATAGAAGTGGAAGGAGGAGGAGGAGAAGGGGGAAGGGGAACTGAGAAATAGAAGTCGAAGGAGGAGGAGGAGGAGGAGGGGAAGGGGGGAAAGGAGAGATAGCTGTGGAAGGAGGAGGGAGGAGGGAAAAAAGGAACTGAACATAGAAGTCGAAAAAGGAGGAGGTGGAAAGGGGAAAAATGAAGAATTAGAAGTCGAAGGAGGGGAAGGGAAAGTGCGTGCGCTGTGTGTATAGACATATATGCATATATATAATGATATAAATATATGTATATAAACATTCACACACACATATATATGTGTGTGTGTGCACGTGTTCACGCACACACACATTTTAAAACGGAAAGGTAACAGTGCATCGCAACAGTGAAGGGACAGCTCTTCCATGTTTAGGATCAGGCAATTGGTGTTCTAAGTTTGCTAGCCATGGGTTCTGTAAATGTTTTCTCCAGACTGAGCCAACCCCGTCATGTTCTCGACGTCACGTTATCGATGGTGCGGTGACTCCTCTCCTAAAAAGACTTCTTGCCTGCCTGTCCTTAGCCTGTCTTACACTGCGTGCATGCGTATGTGCGCGTGTGTGTGCGCGTGTTTGTCTGTGTGTATAGTGCATCACACTTCCACCTATTACAATTTTTACAATTTTCACCTGGCAATACTTGTGTAATATGTAGTATTCCATGAGTTGAGTGATCGGTCTCTGACGATAAATGTGATTGGTTTAAGTAATTCTACAAGAAAACAATGAAAAACAAACAAACAAACAAAGAAACCGGAAATAAAAGCACATACAACCCTATCGCCCACTGCGTACAGTCTGGTTTTAGAAGCATAAAAGTGGTGAAGAGCTTTCCATGATGAGCAGCTAGTGGCATGGAGGAGGGGAAGGGGAACGGAGAGATAGAAGTGGAAGAATGATGAGGAGGAGGAGGACATGAAGAGGAAGTAGGGAATGGAGTGATAGAAGTGGGAAAAGGAGGAGGAAGAAGAGGAGGAGGAGGAGGAGGGGAAGGGGGGAACGGAAAGATGGAAGTGGAAATAGGAGGAGGAGAAGAAGGAAGGGGAGGTGAAGGGGGGAACAGAGAGATAGAAGTGGAAGGAGTGTAATGTGGCAGGTGATGGTGGTTTGTCTTGAAGGTGTATTGAGTTAAACTTGTTGCTGCTTCAAGGCTGTTTTCTCTGAGAGTAGGTAGCTGGCGTACAAAGGACGGGCAAGGCAGAGACGCCCAGGGAAGACGAGTTGTCCTGCCTGCCCGCTGTCTGCTAGCGGTCTCTCTGGACTGCTCAGAAATTTCTATGAACAAACATAGTTTTGAAACATTTCATAATGGAAAACATGGAAGAATTTGAATGAACAAGG
>NW_023659286.1:35382-37882 GCF_015228065.2 Penaeus monodon
TATATATTAATTATATAGTTTTATATATATTTTCTGTCCCCATCTATCTATCCCATTTTATTAAAATATAAAAACAATATATATAAATATAAAATAAAATATATATATATAACTATAATAATATTATTTTATATGTTATAATATATATATAAATAATATATAAATAAATATATATATATATCCATTAAAATATATATATATATATTATATTTATATATAAAAAGTATACATTTTATTAAAATTTATATATATAATTTTATATATTTTAAAATATAAATATTTAATTCTATATATTTTATAATATATGTATATTTATTTTATATTAATTTTTATATATTATATTATATAAATATATATATATTTATTTTATAATAGATTTAAAAAAAGAGATAGATGTGTTATTACATTTATAAAATATACTATTATATATACACAAACCCACACACATATAAAATTATTTTTATTATATATATATATATATATATATAAAAATTAAAATTTTATATTTATAGTATATATACACCTATTATTTTATATAAACATTATAATTTATATATAATGCTAAGATATATATAGCGATATATAATGTATATATATATATATATTATTTATATATATATATATATAATTAGATGTAGAGATATATATAGTATATATATATATATATATCAATATATATATATATAGTGTACATATATATGTGGGTGGTGTGTGTGGGTGTATGTGTGTGTATTCATATATATATATATATATGTATACATATATCTCTATATAAAATAGAATATATATAGATATATATATAATATATATAATATATATATATACTATATATATATAGATATATATATATTATAATATATATATTTGGCGGAGACGTGGGTGGTGGGTCTCTGTGTGGGTGTGTGTGTGTTTTGTGTTTGCGTGTTATGCGTGTGTAAGTAGATTTTATTTTTTTTTACAGTTGTGGGTTAATATTAATATATAAATATATAGAAATAGTATTATATAGAGAGAGATAGATAGATATAGAGAGACAAGATAGAAGAGAGAGAGGAAGATGAGAGATAAGAGAAGACACAGAAACAGAGAGATAAGAATATATAGATAGAGGTATCTATAGATATAGATATAATAGAGAGAGATAGATAGATATATATAGATATATATATATATAGATAGATATCAGATATATATAGATATATATATATATTATATATATAGCATATATAATATATATAGATTAGATATATATATATATATATATATAATATATATATATATATATATATACATACATATTCAAAACCCCACCCACGTTCTCTATATGTGTGTGTGTGTGTGTGTGTGTTGTGTGTTTGTGTGTTTGTGTGTGTGTGTGTGGTGTGCTGTTGTGTGTGAGGTGTGTGTATGTGTGTGTGTGTATGTGTATGTATATGTCTGGGCGTATGTATGTATGTATCTATGTGTGTGTGTGAATATATATATATATATATTTATGTACTTATAATTATACTTTATAGATAAATATTGAGATAGATGTGTATCTATACATTAATATATAGTATATATATAGTATATATGAATAGATAGATATATATATATATGATAGATAACATAATAGAAAATATATATATAAATAGATATGAAAGATATATATATAAATATATATAGTCTATATATATATACTATATATATATATATATATATGTATATAAGTATTTATATACACACATACACACATATACACATGGACTAAAAGAAATAGAAATAGATTTAACAAATATTAGATATATATATATATATATAGATATATATATATATATATTATAGATCTATACATATAGATTCTATAATATTGTATATCTCATATATATTGTGTGTGTGTGTGTGTGTTTCTATATATATATATATGATATATATATATATATATATATATATTAAAAAAAAACATTTTTTTAATATATATTATTATATATATATATATATATATATATATATATATGTATAATGATATTATATATATAGTTATTTTCTTAAAAAAAAAAAAAAAACAAAAAAAAAAAAAAAAAAAAAACAATTTTTCTTTTTTGTTTTTTTTTTTTTTCCTTTTCTTTTTTTTCTTATTTTTTCTTGTATATAAATTATATTATTTTTTTTTTATAATATATATATTCTAGATATATATATATAAAAAAATTAATTTATATTATAGAAAAAATATAGAGATAGATATGTATATATACATCTATGTCATACTATATAATATATATATATAATATATATATATATATATATATATATAATATAGTGATAATATATATATATAATAGATATATAACAATATATAGATATATATATATATATAATACATAAATATATATTATCTATATATATAGTTATTATAGATATATATGTATATATATATATAATATATATAGATAATATAATATTCTATAGATATATAAATATATATGCATATAAAATATACACCACACACACA
>NW_023659286.1:45382-50296 GCF_015228065.2 Penaeus monodon
TAATATAAAGGGTCAATAAATATGTTTTTTTTTTTTTAAATTGGGGATAAAAAACCATCCCGAAGAAAGGGGAAAAAATTTTGTAAAAAATCATAGAAAAAAAACAAATGTCCGATTAGGGTTAAGGGAAAACAAAGATCATGTAGAAGGGAAAAATTTTAAACTTTAAAACCCCTTTTCTATACAATTATGAAACGTTCCTTTTTAGGGAATATAGATCCCCCAATTTCAAATAAACAAAATAAAAAAAGTAAATTATTATCACTATCCCAAAACAGGTTATTTTTCGAAGGTTCAAAAGTCAACTTTGCTAGAAGTTTATTTGGTCATTTTTCCCCAAAAACCCCAAAAATGCTTTTTCCAAAGGTCCTAAAAGGGAATATTTTTTAAAGGTCAATTTTTTCCCTTATACCAAAACCCAACCAAAAATTTTTCCGAACCTAACCTAAACCTTTGCTAAATAAAGTAAAATTCTTTTTTAAACTTTACGATCCAGTTTAAAACCCCCCTTACGATTTTGGGCCAAACTCAACGACCAAAACCCAAAAGCGTCATTTAAAAACTAACCCATATCTAACCTAACGAAAACCAACCTAAAACCAAAACCCAAAAAATTAACGATTGAGCCCAAACTAATTTTTCAAACCACTTTTAAACATCCTAACGATCCAAAACCAAAACCCTTTCCCAACTAAGCTAAACCAAACCCAATTTCCACCTATCTAAAATGACCTAAACAAAAAATTAAACAAATTTCTACCCTAATATTTCTAACCTTTCCAAAATTTTACGTTTTCAATCAAAAAACGTAATCTAAAAATACCCAACCCATACCCAACTTAAAATAAAAAACCCAGGGCCAACCTAAAAAAAAAACCTACTCCAAACCAACCCCAAACTAAAAAAAATACCTAATCCAACCTAAATTTTTAAACCCCAAACCTAACCCCTTTTTAAACCCTCCCTACCTGCCTAAAAATTTAAAAAACCTAAACTAATCTTTTTGAATCTTAAACCTTAAACCCAACCCCCCAAAACCAATTTAACTTTTCTAATGAAATTTAACCTAACCAACCCCCATGGTTAAACATAACCGAACAAATTCTGATTAAAAAAAACCCATTCTAAACAACCCTAACTTAACCAACCCAACCCAACTTAAATTTAATTTCCTAACGTAACTTAAAACGTATTTTTAAAATAAAAACCAAACCCTTTCCTAGCCTAAACCCATATCAAATTGACCCAAGCAACCCAAATAACCTACACCTAAAACCCAAATATAAAAAAAACCTAACCCACCTAACTTTTAAATACATCCCAACCCAACCTAAGCACCTACCTAAAAGCAACCTATCCCAAAACCTAACCCAAACCAAACCTAAACCCAACCCAAAACTAAAAGTAGACCTAAAATAAAACCCAAATAAGCTAGCCAAATATAAAGCAGAACTAACCTAACCTAACCTAAACCTAACTAAGCTAACCAAATCTAACCTAGACCTACCACACCTATTTAATCAAAATCTAACCTAACCTAACCTAAAATAACGATTCTAACCTAACCAACCCTTACTATTCTAACATTATCTAACCATTTTAACCTAAACATAAACTAACATAACCTAACATAAAATAACTATTCTAACCTAATATAACACAATGTTTCTAAGCCAAACTACCCTTATGACTCTGATTTAGCCTAATTTAACGTAACTAACTTAACCTGACCCAATAAACTCATCCCAACTTATCCTTATCTTACCTAACCCAACAAAAAAAAGGCTTAGAGGGATAGCAAGAACGAGAGGGAGAGAGAGAGTGAGGAAGAGCAAAAGGGAATGAGAGAGAGGTCAAAATGAGCAAGCGAAATGTCTAAGATGAAGAGAGAGAGGGAGAGAGAGACAAAGAGCAAGAGGGAGACAGAGGGAGCAGGAGGTAGAGGTAAAGAGAAAGATAGAGAGAGAAAAAAAAAGACACAGAGAGAAAGAAAGAGAGAGAGACAGAAAGATGAATATATATATATATTATATATATATATATATATATTATATATATATATATATATATATATATAATGATGATAATGAGGATGATAACGATAATAAAGATGATGATATCGATAATAATGATGATAATCTTGATAATAATGATGATAATAACAGGAATTGTGTCCATATATAATAAAAAAGGTAAAAGAAAAAAAATCCCAAAAGTCGAAAAAGCAGCAAAATCTAGCGAAATTTCTTTGATGATTTTGGCAATTATTAGGGTAATAACGATAATAATTACCAGAATTGTATTAATCATGACAATAATGATGATAAAAATGAGAATAAAGAGAATTTTGATGACATTTGATGATTATTAATATTATCAATATTATCATTATTATATATATATTTTTTTTTATTATTATTATTATCATTATTATTATGATTATTATTATTATTATTATTACTATTATTATTATTATTATTATTATTATTATCATTATTATTATTATTATTATTATTATTATTATTATTATTATTATTATTATTATTATTATTATTATTATTATTAACAATAATAATAATAATAAGTATAATAATAATAATAATAATAGTCGTTATAATATTGTTATTAATATTAATATTGTTATTATTATCCTTACTATTGTTTTTACTGGTAGTATAATTGTCATTTTGGTTGCCATATTGTCATTCTGGTTGTCATATTGCCATTCAGGCTGCCACATTGTCATTCTGGTTGTTATATTGTTATTCTGATTGCAATATTGTCATTCTGGTATTCATTCTGTCATTCTGGTTGCCATATTGATGTATTTTTCCTTTTGACTCACATGAAAAACATCTTGTATTAGAGAGTCATGTTTTTATTATTGATTTTGTTTGTATATTGTGATCTTCGAGATTATTATTTTACATGATGACTAATCAGTTAAAATGAATAAATTTTGAAACTGATAATTATGTTGTTTATTATTAAAATGAATCGTTTGATTTCAGTTAACAGCTGAAATTACGTAATTGGTTGATTGATGATACACAGTTGCTTAAGTTAATAATGAATTTCCTTGTTAATTTATCATTACGGTTATATGTCTAATCTTCCATTCAGCAGATGATTATGATCCACTAATTACCCTCATTAATCCCCACTAATAAGGAGAGGATAAGGATAAGCGAATAAATTTATATTTATTATCATCTATTATCTATTTACCATCTTTATTTTATAATCATTTTTGATTATTATGTTTGTTATTCATTCATAATTTATTTATTTATTATTGATATTATTATACTTACCATTTATTCAATATCTTCTATGATATTTATTTTATTTATTTATCTCCTTTACTACCGTAGATATTATTTAATTATTTATTATTTGTTTCTAGTTATATTCGAATAAGAATTGGAAGAGCTACTAGCTCACTGGCATCGCTGGACAACATCTGGAGGGCTAGAAATGTAAGCATGAAAAACAAGATACTGTTAATGAGATCAATCATAATGAGTACTCTTGTGTACGCCTGCGAAAGTTGGACAGTTAGCAAGCAAGACGAGAAGAGGTTGCGAGCATTTGAAATGAATACATACAGAAAGAAGATTGTTAAGGATCACCTGGAAAGACAAGAGAACGAATGAATGGGTCAAGGATAGGATATGTGAGGTTTGTGGATATGAGCCAGAAAGTATTGTAGATGTGATGAAAAGGAGGAAGTTTAGGAACTTTGGGCACCTTGTACGTGGAGGAGGGACAGCAAGAGCAGTAATGGAAGGTGAAATGCAGGGAAGTCGAGGCAGGGGACGCCAACAGAGGAAATAGATGGATGATCTCAAAGACTGGAGTGGAGAAGGAAGTATAACATTGAACAGAATGACTATGGACCGGGAGAGATGGAGACATACTGTTTACTCATGGGTGCACCCACTGCCGCCTGGGTTAAGGAGCTGATGATGAGTTATATTGCAATCAATTTTCAAATGATTGATTTTCGTTTCCCTTCCAGCTCATGTTTTCATCTTATCTTTATGCTTCTCAATATTCCTCTTCTTCATTTTTTCCTTTTTAAAATAATTTTTATATATTTTTTCCTTTTCTATTAATTTTTATTAATGTTATTGTCTCATTTTTCCCATAATCAATATATATACACATCCTTGTGTGTGTGTGTGTGTGTGTGTGTGTATGTGTGTGTGTGTGTGTGTGTGTGTGTGTGTGTATGTGTGTGTGTGTGTGTGTGTGTGCGTGTGAATGTGTGTGCGCGTGTGTGTGTGTTGAAATTTTCTTTCTTTTTCTTATTTTTCTCATTCTCATCTTTAATGTTTTCAAATTCTACTTTTTTATTGTTTATTATTTCATTCTAATTTTATTTATCATTGCATTTATTATTTTATTGTTATTATTATCACATATTTTTATTATTGTTTAATCTAATTCTATTGTTTCTTCTACTTTCCTTCTTCTTATTATTATTAACCTTACTCTTTTCTTATTGCTCCATCTTTTTTCTATTGTTTATTCCACTTTCCTTGTTATTCTTATTCTTCAACTTATTCTTTTCTTCTTCTTCTTATTATTATTAATCTTGTTCTCTTCTTATTGTTCCATTTTATTTGGATCGCTTTTTCCTATTTTCGTCTTCTCCTTTTTCTTCGTCTCATTTTTCCCTTATTGCTTCGTCTTATTTGGATCGCTTCTTCCAATGGGAATGCCATTGGTCAAGCCTCTATGTGAGGGTGGAGCTTAGTGCCAGTTGGAGGTGTGGCTGAGGGAAGAGAGTCGCCGAGGGGGCGGAGCCTCGTGCTGTTGGGGGTGTAGCCAGCATGAGAGGTGGGCGGTGTCAGAGGCACACACACACTCACACACATACACACACATGCATATTATTATGTGTTATGT
>NW_023659286.1:50396-58351 GCF_015228065.2 Penaeus monodon
CCTTTCATACCATTGCTAATTTCCGGACATAAATCAAAATCGCCCAGTCCCACTTGACCACAAGGACCTTCTTGATGATGAAGGGGCTCACATTCAAAAGCGATTGATTTCCATTCACGCATTTGACAGTCAAATACCTTGCATTCTCTGGAGGGATTGAAAAAAATCGTCGTTCTCGTTTGTCAGCAGTAGGGGTTCCGTTGTTCAAGGTCGCATTGGTCGTAGGAGAGTCATGGGTCGTCCCCCCTCCTTGAGGAGGAGGAGGGGTAGCCGAGGAATCGTTCATAATGGGTATCGGACCAAGTCCGACCCCTGGGCCCGTGCCCGTTGTCCTGAAGGGACCAGTTGCCCCTTAACTATTGTTAATCAACCTAACAGCAATAGCTAAGAGAAGAGTGTGGCAGTTTCCGTCCTCTACCCCCCAATGGAAGCCTGGTTGCGTTCTCCAGTACCACAGAGAGGATCGAGTTATGTGGAAGACCCCTCCTTACCGCCGAACTTGCCTAATGCGAAGGACGGTAAAGTCGGTGCCCACCCCCCAGGCGAATACGGGAGCCCACAAGGGTACTCCGGTAGGCTCAGGGAAGTCACATGAAAGAGGAAAAATTTTAGAATGAAGGAAAAGTGCCCCAAAGGACGCCCCAGACTACTGGGCCTCCCTACCCAGGGGTCAATGCCCGTAAGGGCTACCCTGGTGTAGAAGAGAGCTGCGGGTCTGAGGTGGGGTGCTGACTACGCCTACTGTAGTCTCGTGTCACCTGCAAAACAACGCACTGAAGGTGCAGGCAAAGTATAAAGTGCTGATAAAATCAGAAATTTACTCTACGTAAATTACGTTAATACAACTCAGAAGCAATAGCGCCGAGCGAGACAAGAGGCCCCGGACACCAGGGTAGCTCCTATGGCACAAGGCTTTGAGTCTATTGCTGCTGCGTCTGGACAGAGGTTAGAGCTATTGAAAGTCTCAAACACGAGTGGTACAACATCGATATTCATAGCATAAGTAAACAATTCGTTTTTCCCGCCAATACAAGGGAAGTTGAAATCAGGTAAGGGCACAAGATCTACTAATTCACTCCTTTGTAGCTAAGCACTAGCAGAGCAATCTATGTGCACAGAACATTTCATAAAAAAAAAAAAAAAAAAAAAAAAAAAAAAAAAAAAAAAAAAAAAACGAGCACAGCATTTTCCCCATTTTTTTTTTTTTTTTTTTTTTTTTTTCCCCGTCGGCATTGGGTTAAATACGATATTGCACTTTCATAGTTATATTCCTCAAAAATGTACAATTCACACAAATACAAGATAAAAAAAAAAAAAAAACTCGTGATTGCAGTAGTTGTCGGTGAAATGTCGGTGGAACGGAGTGAAGGTTTCCAGCCTTAGATTCAGGCACCTGGAGTAGATTCGTCCTAAAGGAGCCACTGGTGGAGCGGGCTGCAGCTATCAAAATATAGCCCAGTTCTAATAATAGGAGGAATGTGTTCAGGTGTGGAGCTCGGAATAGAGTGGCAAACCATAGAATGGCAACCACCGACCATGGTTGACATGAGGCTTTGGTGGACTCGAAGCTGCCGTCCGAACGGGTGGAGGTGAACCAAATGAACCTTACACCTCATACGCACACCAAACACACACAACACACACGCACAATAAAAATAGTGAAACCATCACTAAAAGAAACCCTTTACAATATATATATACATATACATACACACTGTACATATACACACACATACATATGTATGAATACATATCTACCTATCTATTTATCTACGAATCTATCTATCTATATAAATATGTGAGTGTATGTATTTATTTATATCTATGTATATATATATATATATAATAAAATAATAATATTATATATATATATACATACACACACTAATAATATGTGCATATATGTATATATTTCTTCATATACATGTGTGTGTATGTGTGTGAGTGTGTGTGTGCCTCTGACCCCGCCCACCTCTCATGCTGGCTACACCCCCAACAGCACGAGGCTCCGCCCCCTCGGCGACTCTCTTCCCTCAGCCACACCTCCAACTGGCACTAAGCTCCGCCCTCACATAGAGGCTCGACCAATGGCATTCCCAAGGAGGAGGGGGAAGTGAGGCTCGACGAGGAAGGAGGCCCGCCATTGGATCATCCAGCGGGAGTCTTCTCCCATTGGCTGGAACGACGACGCTGCTCGAGGGCGCAGCCGGAGACTCGGAAGGAACAGAAGAAGGGAAGAAGCGATCCAAATAAGACGAAGCAATAAGGGAAGAATGAGACGAAGAAAAAGGAGAAGACGAAAATAGGAAGAAGCGATCCAAATAAAATGGAACAATAAGAAGAGAATAAGATTAATAATAATAATAAGAAGAAAAGAATAAGTTGAAGAATAAGAATAACAAGGAAAGTGGAATAAACAATAGAAAAAAGATGGAACAATAAGAAAAGAGTAAGGTTAATAATAATAAGAAGAAGGAAAGTAGAAGAAACAACAGAATTAGATTAAACAATAATGTGAAAAATATGAAAAATATAATAATAACAATAAAATAATAAATGCAATGGTAAATAAAATTAGAATGAAATAAACAATAAAAAAGTAGAATATGAAAACATTAAAAATGAGAAAAAATAAGAAAAAGAAAGAAAATTTCAACAAACACACACACACACACACACACACAAGGATGTGTATATATATTGATTATGGGAAAAATGAAGACAATAAAATTAATAAAAATTAATAGAAAAGGAAAAAAATATAAAAATTTATTTAAAAAAGGAAAAAATGAAGAAGAGGAATATTGAAAAGCATAAAAATAAGATGAAAATATGAGCTGGAAGGGAAACGAAAATCAATCATTTGAAAATTGATTGCAATATAACTAGAAACAAATAATAAATAATGAAATAATATCTACGGTAGTAAAAGAGATAAATAAATAAAATAAATATCATAGAAGATATTGAATAAATGGTAAGTACAATAATATCAATAATAAAAAAAAAATTGTAATCAAATAATATATACAACACTAAAGAGATAAAAAATAAATAAATAAGGAATCATGAAAATGATAAGTGAATAAATAAGATACAATGATAATAAAATATCTAAATTATGAATGAATAACAAACATAATAATCAAAAATGATTATAAAATAAAGATGGTAAATAAATAATCAATCATAATAAATATAAACTTATTCGCTTATCATTATTCTGTCCTTATTAGTGGGGATTGTGGGTTGTGATACTTATGTGAGTTGTGAGCGCCATATTGTGATGCCGCCATGTACGGGATATGATGACAATATTATCGTACCAGTATTGTGATAATTATATGATTATATTATATATATACTGCCTTTTGCGTGATAGGTTACACCATGTGAAATATAGAAGATTATGTTTAGCTTATATTGCTGTGTAGCATATCGCCTATGTAAAAGAGTGAGATTCTATGTACAATTTATAGAGTACAATATTTTATCTTGTGTCTGTAGTCACACGTCTGGCAGTAGCGCTCTCGGGCATGGCCGACGCGTGACTCACAGGACTGTAAAGAGCTCCCTTTTATTTTTGTCAGAGCTGATCTACAATGAACCTACTTTGATTTTAATTGGTGTGTTCTTCTCCCTCAAGTATCATAGAGAAACACCAAACAAACAGATATACGAACACAACACAGTGAGTATACAAACATGGCGCAGTGATCCAGTTATTCAGTTCTGACGCCAGCCCTGTGGCCTGTCGCCTGCCCGTGCCTCCTCCACCCTCGTGGCCGCTCAGTAAATAACCCGCTCAGGAGTGATTTTCATTAGTGCAGTGAATTGTGGTGCTATAGAGAAGTGTAGTGTTGTGCTGTGGCTATTGTGTTTATTGCAGTGCTATATTTAGCAGCATAAGGGAGCCGAATCGAAGCATATTGAAGATCGTAGGAGCGAGACATATCTCTGCGCTCTCTACGACGCTTCGTGAGCGACTGGTTCTCTCGCGTCGCGGCTCGCCTACCCGCACGTGCCCGACGTGACGTCACGGCACTGCCACGCACACACACTCACTCCCCCACACTGCATGGACGGAATTTCACCGGATTTGCGCCGAATTTGCTGTATTATCTTTACACCCTTACCACGGTACCATGGGTAAAGGAAAGAAACCGCAAGAGGCCAGTAAGAGCGACACTGAGAAACCAGACTCTAGCCTTGAAGAGTCTGAAGGAGCCAGTGCCAGCATCCCACCTCCCACAGATATTATTACATTGCTCCAGTGGATAATACAGAGGGATGAAAAGAGGGAAGAAGCACGTCGGAAGGAGGAGGAAGCCCGTCGGAAGGCAGAGGAAGCCCGTCGGAAGGATGAAGAAGCCCGTCGGAAGGAAGAAGAGGCAGCACGCAGAAAGGATGATTTTGCCCGTTTTCAGGAGCTGATCCTTCGCCTCACTCCCCAGCAGCCCGTAGATTCAACTGCGAGTTCGCCAGTGAGCAGTTCTGCTGCGTCCAATGCTTCTCACTCTCCGCCGACGCCGGAGGAGCTGCCTGCCGAAAATGCGCCGGACGAGCTGCCTACCGAAAATGCGCCGGAGGAGCTGCCTGCCGAAAATGCGCCGGAGGAGCTGCCTGCCGAAAATGCGCCGGACGAGCTGCCTACCGAAAATGCGCCGGAGGAGCTGCCTGCCGCAGATGCGCCGGAGGAGCTGCCTGCCGAGGACATCCCGGAGGAGCTGCCTGCCGAAGCCATCCCGGAGGAGCTGCCTGCCGAGGACGCGCTGAAGGAGTTGCCGTCCGAGGACACCCCGGAGGAGCTGCCTGCCGAGGACACCCCGGAGGAGCTGCCTGCCGAGGACTTGCCGGAGGAGCTGCCTGCCGAGGACACGCCGGAGGAGCCGCCTGCCAAGGACTTGCCGGAGGAGCTGCCTGCCGAGGAGACCCCGGATAAGCTGTCTGCCGAGGAGACCCCGGAGAAGCTACCGGGAGTAGAGGGACTGGTGGAGGAGCGACAGCGCACCAAGTCCGACAGAAGGCAGGACCGTGATCGCCGGAAGAGTGCGGGTGACGGAAGGGAAGGTCCTGGGGCCACACCACCGCTAGAAGTAGGACCACGGAGCCTCGTTGCAGGCATCTCGCAGTTGTGGTTCTCTGATGATATTCTCCACTGGGTGTGCCAGTTCACCTGCGCACCGATGGCGGACACCACTTCCAGCGGGGGGTTTTCTATTTTCCTTCAGCGATGGGGAGTGCGTCATGTCACGTCAAGCTCCCATTACCCACAGTCCAATGGGCATGCAGAGGCTGCTGTGAAGAAAGTCAAGTATCTGATCATGAAGACAGCACCCAACGGGAATATTGACTGTGAGGAGTTCGACAGAGGCTTACTAGAATTGCGTAACGCCCCAAATTTCACTGGTCGTTCTCCTGCTCAAGTTCTGTTTGGCATGACCCTTCGCTCCTGTGTGCCTGCCCACTCTAGTGCCTTCATGAAGGAGTGGCAGACCAAGGCTGAAGACTGCGACCGTCGTGCTGCAGTACGTGCCAAGGACGTGAAGACCCGCTATGACACTCGTGCCCACATACTTTCCAAGTTAGAAGTTGGGGCGCATGTGCGAATCCAGGATCCCACATCCAAGCATTGGGATAAGGTTGGCACTGTCATGGGTATTGGCAAATCTCGTAATTATCACATCAGGCTTCCAAGTGGCCGTATACTGTGGCGCAATCGACGCTTCTTGCGCCCTACACAGCTCATGATTGGACACTCAACTGATTTGGAAGAACAGATGTCAGATGATGCACCTGGATCTTCTGCCCCATCTGTGCCTGTTGAACCTCGACGTTCGGAACGTATCACATCGAAGTCCGTTCAAGACTCCCGCTAGTGAACGTAAAGGGGGGAGGGAGATGTGGGTTGTGATAATAAAGTGAGTTGTGATACTTATGTGAGTTGTGAGCGCCATATTGTGATGCCGCCATGTACGGGATATGATGACAATATTATCGTACCAGTATTGTGATAATTATATGATTATATTATATATATACTGCCTTTTGCGTGATAGGTTACACCATGTGAAATATAGAAGATTATGTTTAGCTTATATTGCTGTGTAGCATATCGCCTATGTAAAAGAGTGAGATTCTATGTACAATTTATAGAGTACAATATTTTATCTTGTGTCTGTAGTCACACGTCTGGCAGTAGCGCTCTCGGGCATGGCCGACGCGTGGCGCACAGGACTGTAAAGAGCTCCCTTTTATTTTGTCAGAGCTGATCTACAATGAACCTACTTTGATTTTAATTGGTGTGTTCTTCTCCCTCAAGTATCATAGAGAAACACCAAACAAACAGATATACGAACACAACACAGTGAGTATACAAACAGGGATTAATAAGGGTAATTAGTGCCCCGGGCGGATCATAATTATCTGCTGAGTGGAGGATTAGACATATAACCGTAATGATAAATTAACAAAGAAATTTATTATTAACGGAAGCAATTGTGTATCATCAATCAACCAATTACGTAATTTCAGCTGTTGACTGAAATCAAACGATTCAATTTAATAATAAACAATAGAATTATCAATTTCAAAATTTATTCATTTTAACTGATTAGTCATCATGTAAAATAATAAACTCGAAGATCAAAATATACAAACTAAATCAGTAATAAAAACATGACTCTAATACAAGACGTTTTTCATGCGAGTCAAAAGGAAAAATACATCAATGGGGAAACCCAGAATGACAAAATGAATACAGAATGACAATATGGAAACCCAGAATAACATATAACAACCAGAATGCAAAGTGGCAGTTTTGAATGGCAATATGACAACCAGAATGACAAATGGCAACAAAAATGCAATAGACACTAAAATTAAAATGACAAAAAAATGAATGTGGCAACCGAAGGCAATATGACAACCAAAATTTATCCCCAAAATTTTGACAACAAAGATGAATGACAACCTGAAAACGAAATTGCACCCCAAATGTAATTGAAAACCAGTTTAAATGAAAAACCAAATTCAGGACAACTAAAATGACAGCCCATTGGGAAACCTAATGACAATATACAACCGAATGAAAATGCTACCGAATGAAAATATATTTTCATTTCTGAATTTCTTTTGGCTGGATTTTCGTTGTTTGTTAAATTTAAATCCCCTATTTCCATAACTGCCATTCTCTAGGGGTGCCCATTTCAATTTTTTCACCTAAAGCTTTATTATCTTTTTCGGGGCTATGCTTTGTACCTTTCAGTACTTTAAAGATACTAATCTTTTCATTACGCTTTCGGAGAGTTTTTTTAAAAAATGTTTTCATTATATAAATCAAAAAAGCCTATGAACATAAATGGCAGTCGCCGCGAACGTTTTTTAAAAATCTTACCTCTGGCCCCCTAGTGCTTTGGGATATTCCCCCCTAAGGAAAACCGCCTTTTCCGCGGTGGGGGGGCTTTAGGTCCAAGATCGGGGAGCCCGGGAAAAGGGCTCCCTACTGGAGGGGTCACCAGTGAGGATGAGGGAAAAAAAAGGCTTCCCGGTGCACCAAGGTAAAGAGGGGGGGGCCCCCCCCCGGGTTTTTCCCTCTTGGACCGGGGAAATTCCCCCGTGGTTTGGTGCTGGCTCCCCATTACCAGAGACAGGGTCCCGGAGGTCAATGGTAGGGTCAAGCGGCACTTTTTAGTCGTAGCGAAAAAGGTCCCCCGAGCCATCAGTACTGTTAGGGCGTGTATATATTTTTTTGAGCCCCAAAATATAGCTTCCCCTCGTGAACTCCATGGTGGGGGGGGGGGGAGGAAAAGAAAAATTCCAATTTGTATGAGACTACAAAATTTTTAAAATCTAGCTCTCTCCTGCGACCCAACCCCCCATCCCCTGGGGCTCCAAAATTCCCCTTCCCTGGGAAAACCCTTCCCACCCCTGGGGGGTTTTCCCCCTCCTTTCCA
>NW_023659286.1:58451-73451 GCF_015228065.2 Penaeus monodon
ATTTTTTAAAAAATTTTCCCCAAAAATTTTAAAGTTTATTATTTTTTTTATATTTTTTTTTTTTTCATTATTATTATTATGCTTAATTACTATTATTGTTATTTTTACATTTATGTTTTTTTTTTGGCAATAATATAAAAATTTAAAAAGTAATAAAAATAAAAATAATAATAATAAAATAAAAAATAATAAAAATGATAATAATAATAATAAAAAAGAATAACAATTATAATATTGATAATGATAATAATAACAATAATAATGTAAAATAATAAAAATAAATACTAAAATCTATTTAAAAATAGTAATAAAAATAGTAAAAAGCAATAAGTATAGTAGTATATAATAAAAAAAAATTAGTAAAATAATGACAATAATATAAAAATGAAAATGAAAATAAAAATAAAATTAAAAACGATAATATTAATGTATTAAACTATCAAATGTTATGAATATTCTCTTCTTTAATAGATAGATAGATAGTAGATAATAGATAATAGATAGATAGATATATAAATTTTAAATAATTATAATATATATATATATAATATAATATATATATATAATTATATATATACACACACACACGCACACACATCAGCATCATACAACAACCCCACAAACCGCCACACACCCCCAAAACCCCACACCACAAAATTACTTTTAATTTTAAAAATATTATATATAAAATTTTTAAAAATATTAAATAATTATTGTTATATAATATATATATATATATTAAATAAAAAATATAAAAATATACATATAAAATAAAATTATATATAAAAATAAATATATATATAATTTTTATATATGATGTTATATTATATTAAAAATATATATATTTTAATTATATATATATTTTATATATATATAATATATATAATAATATATATATATATATATACGTATATATTTTTAATACCCCTACATACATACACAATATCATATATATATATTTTAAAATTATATAATAAAATATATTATAATATATAAATTTTATAATAGATAGATATATAGATAATATATACATATATATATATTAAAAATATATATTAAAAATTATATGTTAAAATTTAATATATGTATAAAATGAAATATATTAAATAATTAAAATATATATATTATATATAAAAATTATATATATATTATAAAAGTTTCTATATACATTTGTATATATACTGTGTTGTCTGTTATGTTTAAGTATATATGTATTATCATATATATATTTATTATATATATATATATATATATTTTTATATTTTAATATATAAAAAAAAATTTATATATTATTATATATATATATATATAATATATATATATATATTTAAAGGTATGTTGTATGTATGTAGTATGATGTATATATTATAAAATTTTCTTACTATTATAAGCACACTCACACTCAACTCACACTCACACTAACTCCACTCACACATAAAACCACACACACACACACACCCCCACCTACACAAACAAAAAACAAAAACAAAACCACACACACACACACACACACACAGGGAAAAACTCCACACACACTCCAAAAGACACACACACACATATATATAAAATAATACAACCACACACACCACAAAAATATATATATATATAATATAATATATATATATTATATAAAATATATATAAATACACCCCAAAAAATCATAACCACACACACCACACAAACAACACACAACACACAAACCCCACAAACCCCACACACACCACACACACACACACACACACACACACAACACAACACACACACACACACACACACACACATATATATATATATATATATATATATTATATAATGTATATATATATATATAATATATATCAGTTATATATCATATATATATATTATATACACACACACACACACACACACACACACACACACACACACATATTATAATATATATTAATATATATATATTATATATATATATAATTATATATATATATATATATAGTATATATGTTGCATGTGTGTTGTAGTGTGTGTGTATATATGCATTATGTTTGATATATATATAACATATTATAGTTGTATCATATATATATATTATATATATATATATATATATATATACCTATAATATATATATATATAGTGATCTATTGTATATATATATCTATATAAAGTTATATCTATATATATACATATAGAGACATTATGTAGATGTATATATTATAGATGGTGTAGATATACATATACGTAGAAGATATATATAATATATAATTATATATATATATAATATATATATATACTGGATATTTATAGATATATATATATATATATATAAGATATAGTATATATATAGATATATATAGATAGATAGATAGTAGATAGAGCTAGATATATAGATTATCTAAAGAAAAAAATGAAAAACATATATATATACATATTTCTATATATGTCTATATATATATATTATATATATATATATATCTATATATACATTATAAATATAAGCATTATATTACATATATAGAGAGTAGATATATATATAATAGATATATAATATATATAGATTTATATATATATATTATATTATATAATATATATATATATATACTATATATATAATTACAATATATATAATTTATAGAGGCCGCGGGGGCCGAGGGTAGAGCATTCGGACTCAAGACTGTCACGACGGCAATCTGAGGGTTCGAGGGTTCGAGTAACCCCTGACCGGCGCGCTGTTCCCTTGGGCTAGCAACTTCACCTCGATTGCCCTCCTAAAAAAGACATATCGCTTGAGAAGTAACAAACGCAGGTGTCGTAGGGGAAGTCACAGGCCGTGGCACAAACCGCGGTTGATTAGGAAGGGCATCCAATTCGGCAAGGGGCCTGCCATAGATAACCTCTGAGTATTGAAATGAGAGGGGCCTATGTCCTGCAGTGGAAGAATAGCTGTGGTAAAAAAAAAAAAAAAAAACAAAAAAAAAAAAAAAAAAAAAAAAAAAAAAATATATATCTATATATATATTCGTATTAATATAGAATATATATTTATATATTATTTATGTACATGTATATATAGATATGTATATATATGTATATATATAACATATCATAATACATATATATATATATATATATATAATGTATTATATTATAAACGATATAACAGAGATCATAGAATATATAATATAGAGAATAGATAGATATATATATATATAATACATATAATATATATTCATATATATTATCTATATATTATATATATCTATATATCTATATGTATATATATAGGTATAGATTATAAACCACACATATATATAGATATATATATATATATCGATCGTATATATATATAGAGAGTAGATAGATGATAATATATATAATATATATATATATATATATATTAATATATATATATAATATATATATATAATATATTTCATTAAACAGATATATATATATAATATTTATATATATATATACATATATACATATAGAATATATATATCATCTATCTCTTTCCTCTCTCTCGCCTATCTCGCCTCTCTCTGCGCTCTCTCTCCTCTTCTCTCTCTCTCTCTCTCTATATATATAGATTATATTATATATATATATATATCTAATATATATTATATATATATATATATTATACGCATATGGATATAATAATTATATAAATAGATGAGATATTATATATATATATATAATATATATATTACTATATTATATACATATTATATATATTTCTATACATTATATATAGATTATAGATATATAGATATATATATATAATATATATATTATATATAATCACGATGATGATGCTAACGATAATAATGATGATAATCATGATAATAATGATGATAATAACAGGAATTGGTCCAAATAAATTCATTTTTAAAAAGGTAAAAGAAAAAAAATCTAAAGTCGAAAAACGCGGCAAAATAGCAAAATATAGCTTTTGAGAGGCTATTCCAAATTGATGTAGTTTCGATTTCTGTGATGGATTTTGGACTTTATTAGGGTAATACTGATAATAATTACAGAATTCTATTAATCATGACAAAATGCTGATAAAAATGAGAATAAAGAGAATTTGATGAGATTTGAGGATATTAATATTTATTATATCATTATTCTTATTCTTATTAATATTATTATATTATAATAATAATATAATAATGATAATAATAATAATAATAATAATAATAATTATTATTATATTATTAATTATCATTATTATTATTCATTATTACTATTAATATCATATTATTATATATTATTATATTATTATTAGTATTATTCTTATTATTATTAGTATATTATTATCATTATATGATTAGTATTAGCATACTTTCATTATTAGGTAGTATTACCAAAATAATATCATAACAGTAATAATCAACAATAATAATAATAGTAAAATAATAATAATAATAATAATAATATATCATAGTCGTTATACTATTATTAATTATTAATATTGTTATTCTATCATTACTCTATTTTTAATGGTAGTATAATTGTCATTTCGGTGGTCATATGTCATTCTGGTTGTCATATTGCATTTAGACTGCCACTTGCATTCTGTTTGTATATTTGTATTCTAGGTTGCCATATGGTCATCGGTATCATTCTGTTATTCTGGGTGCCATATTGATGTATTTTTCTTTTGACTCTCGCATGAAAAACCATCTTGTATTAGAGACAGTCATTTTTTATTACTGATTTTGTTTGTATATTGTGATTTAGAGTTTGTATTTACATGAGACCTAAATCAATTAAAATGAATAAATTTGAAATTGATAATTATATTGTTTATGTATTAAACTGAATCGCCCCCCCCCCACCCCCCCCCCCTCCCCCCCCCACCCCCACCCCCCCCCCCCCCACCCCCCCCCGATTGGATTTCAGTCACTGGACATTACGTAATTGGTTGATTGATGGTACACAGTTGATTCCGTAACAATGAATTTGCGATTGTTAATTTTCATTACGGATTCATGTGCTAAATACTCCATTCAGCAGATGATTTGTGATGCGCCGGGGCTCTAATTACCTCATTAATCCCCCACATTAAGGAAAAAGAGGTACATGAGAAGCGAATAAGTTTATATTTATTATGATGATATTTATTTCCATCTTTATTTATAATCATTTGATTAGTATGTTTGTTAGTCATTCATAATTTAGAATTTATTATCATTGTCATTCTTAGTGATTCACTTATCATTTAGCATGGGTAATTATCATTTTATTTTATAATTTTAGTGTTGTATCTATTATCTGATTACTAGTTTTTTGTTATTATTGATATTATTGTACTTACCATTTATTCGATATCTTCTATGATATTCATTTTATTTATTTATCTTTTTTACCACCGTAGATATTATTTCTTTATTTATCCAATTGTTTCTAGTTATTTTGCGATCAATTTTCAAATAATTGATTTTCGCTTTCACTTCCAGCTCATGTTTTATTTATTTTATGCTTCCCAATATTCTTTTATTCATTTTTCCCTTTCTATTATTTTATTACTATTATTGTCTACTTTTCCCCATAATCAATATATATACACATCCTTGTGTGTGTGTGTGTGTGTGTGTGTTTACGTTCGTGTTGCGTGTGTTTTAAAATTTTATTCTTTTCTTATTTTTCTCTTTCATCTTTAAAAAAAAAAAAAAAAAAAAAAAAAAGAAATGTTTTTCATATTCGTACTTTTATTGTTTGTCTGTCTTTGGATTTTTCTTTTTCGTTGTTCTGATCTAACCTTGTTGTATTTTATTATTCATTCTAATTTTATTTATAATACAGAATTATGTATGTTATTATTTACACATATTTTATTAATGTTTAGCTAATTCTATTGTTTCTTCTACTTTCCTTCTTCTTAGTATTATAACCTTACTTATTGTTCCATCTTTTTGTATTGTTGTGTTCAACTTTCCTTGTATTCTATTCGTTCAACTATCATTTTCTTCTTATTATTATTATTAATCTTATTCTATTCTTATTATTCCATGTTATTGGTCGCCTCTTCCCCTTGCGTCTTTCTATTTTTATTTGTCTCATTCCTTTTTTTTCCTTATTGCTCGTCTAATTTGGATCGCTTTCTTCCCCTTTTCTTTGTCTCATTCTTCCTTATTGCTTCGTCGTATTTGGGATCGCCTTCTTCCATTCGTCTGTTCCTTCCGAGTCTCCGGCGCGCCCTCGAGCAGCGTCGTCGTTCCAGCAATGGGAGAAGAACTCCCGCTGATGACTCCAATGCGCGGTCCTCCTTCCTCGGCGAGCCCCACTTTACCCCTCCTCATTGGGAATGCCATTGGTCGGAGCCTCTATGTAAGGGCGGAGCTTAGTGCCTGTTGGAGGTGTGGCGAGGGAATGAGAGTCGCCGAGGGGGCAGAGCCTCGTGCCTCTTGGGCGGTGTCGCCAGCATTGAGAGTGTGGGCGGGGTCAGAGGACCACAACACTACACACCACACACACGTTTATGAAAAAATATATACATATATGTACATATACATATATATTAGGTGGTGTAGTATTATATTATATTATAATCCATTATATATATATACTATCTATATATATAGATATATATATAGATCTGATACATACACATAGATATAAAATGAATACAATTCATACATCCACTCACATATTTAATAGATAGATAGATTCGTAGTAAATGATAGTAGATATGTATATACATATGCATGTGTGTGTATATGCACCGGATATAATATATATATTATATATAGATCTTATTAATATATATAAATATATATATATACTATATCCATTTGTTTATACTCATCTATATGTGCATGGGTTCTGTGTGTATAAGTATGTATATTTGTATAATTTTATATGTCCAATTAGATAATTGGCTATCACCTACATTCCTACCTACACGTTCTATCTACTTACTACGTATTACCTACCTAGTATCTGGTCAGCCTCTTACCGGCCATCTATCTATTTGTCTATCTACTGCCTAGTATCTTGGTTAGTTACGTAGTTTGATTTCATTGCGTTTTGTATATCTACGGTAGGTAGTTTGAATAAGTTAAATTGGTAGTTACGTTTCGTTAGGTATAGTTAGGTTAGGTAGGTAGTTTTAAATAAGTAAACGTAGGTGCCTTGTTAGGTAGTGACGTTTGTGGATAGATTATGTTATTTTATGTTAGATAGCTTAAATGGTTAGCATACGTTTCAGAATAGGTAAGGATAGTAGTAAGTTTAGTTCGGGTAGATTGGGTTAGGGCAGTTAGGTAGTTATTCTTCGGTTGTATTAGATTAGAATAGGTTTAGTTATTTTGTCCTGTTATGTTATGTAGGTTACGTTTCGTTATGTATAGTTAGGTTAGGTTAGGTTAGTTTTATATAAGTTAGGTAGGTGCTTGGTTAGTTAGATGACGTTTAGTGGATAGATTATGTCTTTATGTTAGCATAGGTTTAAGTGGTTAGGATACGTTAGGTTAGTTAAGGTATATTAAGTTTAGGTCGGGTAGATTGTTAGGTAGAATAAGGTTTATTTATCTGCGGTTGTCTTAGATTAGAATAGGTTTAGCTATTTGTCATGTATGTTATGTTAGATTAGCTTAATACGTTAGGTTTATTTATATTAGTTCTGTTATATTAAGTGTAGGGAGAGTTTGGTTAGGTTTCGCCTAAGTTAAAATATTTAGATTAGAGCAAGGTTTAGCTACTTATGTTGTGTTATGTTAGAATTAGGTTTCGTTTAGGTTCGGTTAGATTGATATAATTAGGTTCGTATGGATTAGGTTAGTTTAGTTAATTAGGGTATAGTAGGGTTTGGTTTGGTAGGTAGCTTAAGTTAAGATGGGTTAGCTTTAGGTTCCTTAAGATAACTGAAGTTAAATTCGATTGATTTAGTAAGGTTAGGACAGAGTGTTACATTGATATTACATTTACTTCAGATAGCTTAGGTTAGTTTTGGCTAGTTGTGGTCAGCTTTAGTCGTTTTCGTGAGATTAGGTAGTTAGGCAAGGTTATGTGAGTATTACTTATCAGGTTAGGTTTAGTTATAGCTTAAAATGTTGGGTTAGGTTAGGTTAGATTAGTTTAGTTTTCAGTATGTTTTTAGATGGGTTAGATTTGTTGAGTTAGGTTTAGGTAGGTTAGATTAAAGGGAGGTTGGGTTTAGTAGTTTGGAAGGTTGGTTGATTAAACTTGGTTTGCTAGAGCGGTTAGATTAGTTATGGTTAGGTTAGTTTACATTTGTAAAATTAGGTTAGGTTAAGTGTGGTTAGCTCACGTTAGAGAAACTAGGGTTAGGTTTAGTTAGTTCCGTTAAGTTATTTAGCTTAGTTTTTTAGGTTCGTAAGGTTCAGTTAGGTAGGTCTGGTTTAGTTAGGTTAGGGTAGGTACGTTAGCCTTTGGGTTAAGTACATTATTTAACCCAATCTAAGTAACGTAAGCCATATATTTAACCTAACCTAACTAAAACCTAAGAATAATCAACATAAACTTAAATAAAACCTAATCTTAATAACATATCCTAATATAAAATAAACGTAAAATTGATCTAATCTAAAACTAAACGAAAACTACTTAACAACCAAACAAATAACTTAACCCTAAACATATACTAACCTACCTAACAAGCCTCACCTTACCTAACTAAACCTAATTTAACCTAACTATCTAACATAGCCAGCACCACGCATGGATATATTATTTGTTTGTCTGTATGTTATATATACATACATATATACAGTGAAAGCAAGCTAAATAAAGTTCACTGTAAAATTGTAAAAAACATAGATGTGAAATATCCTGATGAAGTTTAATAAAAGAGGAAAAGTGCTCTTCAAGTTCCTTTTTCTTTCGCTATTTTTGCCCCTGGGCTATTTCTTTTGCGACTAAGGTTGCCTAAAGAGGATATAAAATATTTATTAAAACACACCCACACAACACAAAAGGTTAACAAATAGAATAAAGCCAAGCAGGTGAGTCGACTCCGGCGAGCTTCCCGTTTTCTCTTTGGTTCGCAGCTCCTCCACGCGATGGGTATCCTCCACCCACTATGGATAAAAAGAGGGGTTTTGGGCGACCTAGGTGTAACCTCCTCAGTGGAGCGAGGTGGACGTCGTCCTTCATCTCGGGGGAGGAAGAATGAAATTGTAAGGGACCGTGGCGGATATATAAAGGCGTCCACTAACAAGATGAACGCCCGTAATGTATAGATACCCCTCTATGTATCTCGTATCTTATATACACACACTACAACACACACACACACACACACACACCACACACACATATATATATTATATATACTATACTCTATATATATATATATGATATATATATATATGCACTCCACATACACACACGCGTGTCGGTTCTCTTAGTGTGTATGGGTATTGATGTTTTATACATTATAAATCTACCATTATATTTATATATGTATATATAAATATAAAATTTTGTATATATGTATTTTTAGTGTGTGGTTTCTATGCGTTGTGAGTATGTGTTTGGCGGCTATTGTGTAACCAAAAGTATGTTAACGTAACCTAACCAAACTTAACCTAAACTAACCTATCCTAAACCTAACGAACCTAATAAATCCTACCTAACCTAAGGTAATCTTGCTTTTCCCTATCTAAAAGTAACCTATACATATATACATACCTACACACACACACACAAAAAACTACAAAATATATATATATAATATATAGAGATATATAAAATATATATATATATATTTATATATATGTTGTGTGTGGTGTGTGTGTGTTGTCTAGTCTGTGTGTGTGGGGAGTGGGTGTGTGTGTGTGGGTGTGTGTGTTGCTAGCTGTGTGTGTGTGTGTGTGTGCGTGTGTAAAATATTTAAATATAGTATATATATATATATATATATATATTATATCGAATATATATATATATATATATATTCATTTATATGTATGGTTTTATATATATATCTATATATAGACATATGTATTATATATTATATATATGTACTATATATATATAATATAATAATATTATATATATATAAAGATAATGGATATAGATATTATTTATAAATACTTATATATATAAGTATTTATAAATTAATTATCCATACATATATATATTATAGTATATATATGATATATATATATATATGGTATATATATATATATCATATATTATGTTAGATATTTATATATGTATATATAATATATATATATATATATAATATATCTATATATATATATATAGATATATATACATATGGGTGGGTGTGTGTGCGTGTGTATGTCTGATTCTTATAATAGAAATAGATGTACATATTGCATATATTCTATCTAAGATAAGTAACATAAGGTATCCTTGCTTTTAACTCAACTAACAAAACACTAATATATATTAATATATATATATATATAATATATAATATATATGTAGTCTGTATATATACGTAGATAATAGATAAAGACACACAAAACGCAAAAAACAAGAGATATAGAATATATATAGAGAGTATATAGAGAGAGAGAGAATTAGAGACGATTAGTGATAGTATATTATATATATATATATTGATATAGATATATAATATAGATATATATATACATAATATATAATATATAATATAGATATATATAATATATATATAATATATACACATATATATGTATGTTATACATATATATGTACAGACTCGGACCTCATAATCTCGGAATCTTTGTTGTATTACCAAATTACTATACAACATATATATATATATATATACTATATATATATATATATAGATAGATAGATAGATAGATTAGATATAGATAGATAGATAGCTAGATAGATAGATAGATAGTATAGTCGGATAGATAGATAGATAGATATAATGTGTATGTTATGTCGTCTGTATGTAGTGTATATATAATAAAGAAATAAATTATATATGAAATATATATATATAATAGATATATATATACTATATATATATATATAATATACCTATATATATATATATAATATATAAATAGATAGATAGAGATATGATACATAGATAGATACATAGGATGATAGATAGACAGATATATAGATAGATAGATAGATGGATATACACTCTATACATAAGTATGTACTATATATTTATATGATCATATTTATAAATATGTACAACAATATACAATTACATATATATGTACCTATATATCAATATATGAATATATATTGGTATATATATGTATGTTGTATATTCAATAGATCTATAGGTAATTTAATTTATCTCTACCTCTCTCTAGCTATCTATATACACAAATCATATGCATGACTATTAGTATATATATACTATATATATATAGATATATATATATATAGATATATATATATACATATTATATATATATACATACGATATATATATACTATATATATATATATATGTGTGTGTGTGTGTGTGGTGTGTGTGTGTGTGTGTGTGTGTGTGTGTGTGGGAATTGTGTGTTGTGTGTGGTATCACAAACACACACAACACACACACACACACACACAAACACACACACACACACACACATTATTATATAGATAGATAGATAGATAGATAGATTAGATAGATAGATGTTCTCTGGATATATATATATTTTTTGCACAATATATATGAGTATATATATACATATATAAATAGATTTCACATACACCACACACACCACACACACACACACACACCCACAAATATAGATATATTAAAAAAATTTTTGATAATGTATATATATATATAGATATGAGTATAGATATATACACATAGACACACACGTATAATAGATAATAAATATATTATATATATATTAATTATATATATTTATATATAGATAAAATCATATATATAAATATATATATATATATAATAGATTTATATATATATATATATATACCATATATATATTGTATTTATATATTTATATCATATATCAATCTCACATTTATATAGTATGGTGTTTGGAATTTAGTAAATATGTAGATGTGAGTATACTAATCTATATATATATATTCATATATACATTATATATAATAAGTTATAAAGTTTGGTTTGGATCTCCATTTGATATATGGAATTTTTGGGTGACATACTGTTGCTTGAGTCCTTGCCCGCCGTGGTGCCAGCCACAGCAGTAACCTCGGGCGACGTTGCAACTTCTCGCGCTGGCTTGCGTCCCTAACCGCCGACCCCTCGGATGAGAGGCCGACACGTTACCACTGTACTAGACTATATATATATATATATGTATAAGAATATATATAAGATATATATATATATAGATAGTATATATAGATAATAGTATACAATAATATTATATATATACATATATATATATATATATTATATGTGGTGTGGGTGTGTGTGTGTGTTGGGTATAAATATATATATATATATATATATAATATAGTAATATATATATTACTATATATATATTTATATATATATGATATGAGAGAGCTATAGTATATACTAACTATATTATATATATATAATATATATAGATTTACGGATATACTCATTTACATTAAAATAGATGAGAGTTTTTTTGGGTTTTGGTGGGGGGGGGGGGGGGGGGGGAGGGGGGGGGGGGTTTGGGGGGGGGGGAGAGAAACAGACCGACGACAGACAAACAGACAGACAGAAAAAGAGGAGAGTACATACGTATATATGATCTCTATATATAGATATATTCATATATATATATATATTCATCAATATATCTATATATATATATATATATATAGTATATATATATATAATAGACTTAGTATATATAGATATATATATACGAGTTTACATATCTTATATATATGTGTATATATATAATCATCAGATATATACTATATATTGTTAATAATTTTATTATATATATATATATATATAAATAATAGATTACATACACCACAATACACACACATACACACACCCACACACACACACCACACACACACACACCACACACTCACACACAACAAGCACACACCCACACACACACACACACACACACACACACACAATATATATTATATAGAAAGATATACTATATATATATTATACATACTATATATATATATATATATATATATATAGATATATACATTATATATAGAATAGATATATAATATATATATAATATATATATATATATATCTATATATTATATATATATATTATATTATATATATATATAGTTCCGTTTAATCTCTGAATCTTTGTTTATTCACAAGATGAAATCAAAGTGAAACAACAACTAAACAGCCACAGTATTTACGTGTAATACGTGACCGTAATACTTGTTTAGTTGTTTATGGTATGTTTTCTTTTTGGGTCTTTTAGTTGTACACCGTTTTCCCCTATTTCTCGTCGATTTTTGTTTTGTTTCGATTATTTCAAGTTTTAACTTTGAACTGCTATTCTGCCTGGTCGGGCTCCAATATTTTGTTTAAATCAATATATATATATATATTATATTATATATATATAATATATAATATATATATATATGCATATGTGTGCATATATTTTTATTATATGGATATATATTATATATATATATAGATATATATATATATTATATATGCATATGGCATATTATTTGTATATATATGTTATATAGATATTATATATGTATATATATATTTTTAAGTATCATGATATGCATATATATACCTATATAAATGTATATAATATATATAATATAATATATATAATATATATATATATCTATATAGATAAAACATATATACTATATATGTGGTGTGTGTGTGGTGTGGTTTGGTGTGTGTGTGTGTGTTGTTGGTACGTGTTTGTTCTTGTGTGGGTGCGTGTGTGTGTGTGTGTTGCGGGCCTTGTGTGTGTGTTGTGGTGTGGTGTGTGGGTCTATCTTCAATTTATCTATCTATCTGTCTATATATATAAATATATATAAAATACACACAAACACACTCATTCACAGACATCATATATATATATATATATTATATATATATATATAGTTAATTATATATTATCATATATAATACATATATACATATACATATCTACTATATATTTTTATGTCTATAATATATATATATCTAATATATAATAAATATATATATAATATAATATTATATATTATACATATATATATATATATATATATATATTTACAATATACATTGATAATACATTATATATCTATATTATATCTATCTATCTATCTATCTATCTATCTATCTATTATATATCTATCTATTCTAAGCTATCTATACATATTATATATTCACATATATATGAATAAAAACATATTATTTATAAACTTATATATGTATATAGGGTTGATAAGATAGATAGCTATACATATACATACATACTAATATATAATATATACTATATAGTATATAAATATATTATATACCTGTATATATATATAATATATATAACTAATATACACATAAAACAACAATCACGCACACACAACATACACACACACACACACACACACACACACACACACAACCACATACACCACACAAACCACAACACCACACACACACACACACACCATTATAACATATATATATTATATATATATATAATATATATTATATTATATATATATATTATATATATACATATATGAAGGAGACGTAGGGAGGGAGGAGAGGAGAGAAAGGGGACACGAAGAAATAGGAAGTGAAGGAGGAGGAGAAGGTGGAGGACGAGGGGAACGAGATATTAGAAGTGGAAGTAGTAGAAAGAGAGAAGGAAGGAGGAACATAGCGAAAAAGTGGAAGGAGGAGGAATAGGGAGGAGGAGAGGAACGGGAACGTGGAGGGGGACAGGAGATAATGATGATGATGATGATGCTGAGATGAGATGATGATGATTGTGAGATGAAGATGATGATGATGGAAGATGTGATGATGATGATGATGATGTTCACGTTCCCATTCATGCATTCCTTTAGGTTAGGGAAATGCAAGGTTACCTTAGTTAGTTTACGTTAAGTACGTTGGGTATAGGTTAAGTAGCGATAG
>NW_023659287.1:15000-21682 GCF_015228065.2 Penaeus monodon
GGGAGAAATGAAATGATATTTTACCACGAAAAGAGACCCGTGAAATGTAAGGGTTGAACCCCGTAAATTTTTCCCTGAAAAAAGGTTTAAGGACTCGAGATAGTAATACTCATAGATTTTGAAAAATACAGGAGAGTACTTCAAACAAACTCGATGACTGGTAATCTCACAACCGGATGAACCCCGAGTTTGTGACAGTGAGAAAATGGGGGTAAATCAAATTCTTCCCTCATCTCGTTCAGTTCTAAGTAGCTGCTTAGACGGACTCCAGGATGGGGGGGCACGTATTAGGATTACACAATAAGGTTTAAAATAAAATAATAAAAGATATATATATATATAATTATATATATATAATATATAATATATCTTTATAATAGAAAAATATATATTATTATATTATTTTATATATTAATATTAAATTGTAATATATATATCATAATACATAATATATATTATTATATATAATAATATATAATATACACACATATAAATATTATATATTATATATATAGATATATAATATATATTGTGTGTGTGGGGTTTTTGGTGTGTTGTGTGTGTGTGTTTTGGTGTGGTGTGTGTGTGTGTTGTGGGGTGTGTGTTGTTTTTGTGGTGGTGTGTTGTGGTTTTTTTTGTTTTACAAAATATAAAAACCTATTTTTCATATATATACACACACTACACTCAAAATACGGACAAACCCAAAAATTTTGAATCAATGTTATACCCAGCCTATCCCTACTGCTTTAAAAACCTCCAAATGCCATGTCATCGGATTACTGACAATGCAAGCTACAGTTTTAAAACGGGAAAAACATCAGGGTATCATGCCTTACATTACCAAAAAAGGCTTGATCCTTTAAAGGGCGAGTTTCCCCTTTTCCACGACGAAGCTCAGAAAAAAAGGGTGGGCTGGGAAAACAACTGAGGGTCCCAGGCTTCGAAAAACTCGGAGGGTATCACTTTGTCATTAATAGAGGCCACAGGGATGGAAGAACCAAAAGCGAAATCACGGCCTTTTTCGACGCCAAAAGGAGGAAGGAGAAAATTTCATATTCTGCGGCTATTACTGTCTGTACAGTTAAAGAGAAAAGGTAGCAGAAAATTGAGGGTGCAAGGAAAGGGAGCTTTTTGTCACCTCCCATTCTACCCTTGAAGGGATGGGAGCGAGGGGCAGATTTCCCCAGGAAATCCCGGAAAAAATAGCAGGAGCTCCTGGCCAAAAGGGCAAAGAAGCATATATTATATATATATATATATATATATATATATAATATATATATAAAATAATATATATAATACATAACTATCTTCAGTCGAGGTTGACTTTTGGGATTTTTTGCCTCTGTTCTGTCTGGACGAAAAAATGTGAGGGCAACGTTCCCCAGCGCAGGGTCCCCCTCTCCACGCAGGGAACGGCTTTTGGAGTATCCCCAAGGAAAAAACCAGAGCCAGAAAACCCCCAAGGTACTTCACTGTCATTTTCGAATCGGTCTGGGAACGCCCTGGTCTCTGCCGTTCTGCTGCATGGTTTACTCCTCGCTTTTTTCACCCAGGATAGACAGAATCAGTGATGTCAAAGTCGAAATCGACTGAGGTGGGCCCTGTCATTAAAATATAATATATATATATATATATATATATAAATATATATATATATTTTTTGTATATATATAATTTTATATTATAATAATATATATATTATATTTATGAATATTTATATATTCATATATATACAACAAATACATTTTTTTTCATAATTATAATATATATATATATATATATATATATATATATATATATATATAGAATGAGTGTGTTGTTTGTGAAAATACCGAGTACGAGTATAAAAAGGTGTTTTTTTGAAGAACTTATTAGCATAGTTAAACAAATACTAGCATCTAATATCCCCCCAAAAATCAGGTAAATTCTCGTTCTTACGCATTCATAGTCTAAAATGCAAAACATCAATTTCATGACCCTTCCTTCTATTTTTTTGTTCTCACATAGATTTACTGGAAAGATTGCGAAACGGCAGGCAACGAGAGAGGGCCCTTTTTCTTTTTTTTACCTTTTGCGTCACGCTGACCCGAAAAATCTCAAAACAAGCTGGGGTGATTTGGGTGAAGTCTGTGTGTTTGTGGGGTCATCCCCCAAATTTGACGAAGACGTCAAGCCCACCTAAGGTTCGGCACGCATAGGCCCTTTACTTTTTTCCCCGGGAAATAAAAAAAAAAATCGAAAACAACCCCTTCACCTTATGTACGAATTCACTTACAGACTTACACGCGATGGAAACCCCATTTTTGTTCCCACTGTGATTTGGGGAAGGAAGGGTGAAGGCGGTAGCCTTGTTTTTCATTTTCTAAATTTGACAATAAATAAATAAAAATTTACAATACTGGGAATCATGCCCAAAAGAATAATGCTTTTGCAGAAATTTCATAAAGGGCACCGGCTGAAAAAGAGACAAAGTTTTAGTATGTTAAAATAAAAAGGACGCTTTTTACAAGCAAGAGACGAACTGGCAATGTTCTCTTGGGCCCCAAACTAAAAGATATTAATTTCTTTCCGTCCCCCTGCGAATTCCGGCATTCAGCAAAAAGTTACTCTCTTTGGATGAATTTTAAACTACTGTTTGGGTTTTCATTTCACAAAAAAAAAGAAAATAAAAAGTTGTCGTTAATTGTAAGTTAGTCCATATCTAGTTAGATTAAGTGTTTACGGACCTTAAGTACTTCTGGAAGGGGGCAAATCTCTCAAAGCCTTATAAGCATTAAATAACTGATTTTTGTAGGCCCCAAAATGCCCCGTCCGCGCTGTTGGTGCCCCCTGTTGCTTAGCAACAAAGGGCTTTCCTCTGTAAAGGGCCCTTCCCGGGTAAAAGGTCCGTAAATATTTTTGTTAGACAACCCACCAACATGAATTGTGCTTTTTATGAAAATCTATGAAATGCATGCTATCCTTAAAAGCATACCCCAAAGGGGTGTTAATAAATACAACATACAGCTACTATCCCCCCACCTGGATATGAAGGGCAAAAGTCTTCCTTAGTATGGTTTTCCTCCTCCCCGAAGAGAGAAACGAAAACTATACCACTTTTGGGTCCTTTTACTGTGCCGTTTAGAAGGGTCAGACTCCTCGAAAAACCTTGTTTTTGTTTTTCTTAGCGTGGCTGCGGTTCTTCCATTCACAGAGGCGGTAGGACATATACTATAAAATATGTAGTATTATTGTATGAAACTGTATTTTTTTATCTATAGTACACACACACCACAAACACACACACCAAACACATACACACACACACACAAACACACACACACACACACACACACACACACCACACACACAGCATACACACCCCCACACACACAAACACACACACACACACCCACACAACACACAACACCCTTATTATATAATATATATATATATTATATAAATATATTAACATATTATTAAAATATATATGTGTTGTGGTGTGTGTTGTACACACATCATTATATGTATGTTATTTTATGAATATAGGATTATGTATAATCTATGCATGTATATATGTATGTTTCCCCCATGGTAGTGTGTGTATCGTATATATAATATATAATATATTTTAAAATTATAATATTATATAATATATATAATTTTTATAGTATATATAATATAGTATATAATTTTATATATAAAATTTTATTATAATAATATATTATATATATATATGTATGTATGTATGATTGTATTATGATGTGTGTGTGTGTTGTGTGTGTGTGTGCAGGTAACCTGTAGATATGCAAGCATTAAAGTAAAAGATAAATCTCTCCATTAATCCATTTATTTACCTCTGCTTGCCGTTGTCCCAAAAAAGAGACAGTCAACGCAAGACTGTGGTCATGTCCTCCTCAAATTATCAAAGAAAAAGCTGTAACGAAACGGGCATTGTGTAGGTTCATCGCCACCTCAAAAATCTAGACGTTTTGACCGATTTCCGGGGAAGACTGTCTCCCCAAAAAGAATACGCTTTGGGGGACAGAACAAGTGAAACAGAACAATCTAAGAATTGGATTTTGCGCCTTCAGTGTCCAAACATTTTCGAAGAATAAAATTTTGAGGAATTAAAAAAAGATCGGTAGATAACATGATTCAGAGGAAAAGCGACTGAAAGTCCCGAACTTCATAATTTTTGTAAACTGTGGGAGAGGGTCCATTGCAAAAACTAGTGAGGTGGGGAAATTTTCATTAAGAAAAAATACTGGGAATTTTAATTTTAATGTTTGTGGTGGATGATAGCGTATTGGCCTGCGATTTTAAAGGGAAAAGGGAATATAATGAACTTTCGGATATCTTGGCGCTTTTTAATATAATCACAAAGACCAGGGCCAATTTAATAGACTTTTTTCTTTCATGCGAAGGTAGGTCAATATAGAGGGAGAAAAAAAAACATAGAAAAACTTAGCTTGGACAATAATGATACACATCTATATAGGTGTGATTTCTAGTCTTTAACTCATAATATATTTTCTGTTACAACGGTAAAGGTGCAGTAAGGTGTGAAAATGGAACCAGTGGAGTATCGACCAGTGGTTCAGGTTTTTATACTTGAATGGCCGCACATCACATCGATGAAATAAAAAGCAACTTATGGGGAGGATGCCCCATCATATGGCGGTCGGAAACGGTGCAAAAGACTCATCCCAGGGCGACCCCAGTCTGCTATTGATGAGGATGCAATCCATCAAATGCAGACTGCCATTTTGGAAGATCGCCATATTACTGTTTGTCAGCTACCCCAAGTTGTCAAGTTTAATGTTGGGGTCTGTGGACAAAATCATTCATATGCAAAAGTTGCCTGCTCGATGGATTCCAAGCTACTCACACCTTTCCAGAAGCAGGAATGAGCCTAGTTCCAAGGCTCTTTTAGCCAAGGAAACATGACTTTTTTTGACAGACAAATTTACACAGGTTTAAAACATAGGTCTATCACTATGATCCAGTAACTAGGACCAGTCAAAACAATGAAAGCACTTTGACTCACCCCCCCCAAAAGGCACGTCACACCCTCGGCGGGCAAGGTCTGTTCGTCTTTTGGGAGCAGCATGGACTAGTAATGATGGATTTCCTGGCAAAAGTTACTGCAATTACAAGGCTTACTACGCTTCACTTGTTGCAGAAATTGCGTGAGGCTATCAAAAACCAAGAGACGCGGAATGTTGCCCAAAAGGGTGTCCACCTCCTACAAGGAAACGCCCCTGTTCATAAATCTCACAATTGCCCAGATGGAAACGGGGTCCTGTGGCTACGATACCCTTTTCCTAATCCTCCTTATTCTCCTTACCTTACATCATCTGACTTTCACCTCTTTGTCCATGAAGTCGTTTTTAAAGGGGTAAACGTTTCAGGATAATGATACATTGATTCTGAAGTCCACCTCATGGCTTCACATGCAACCTATGGATTTCTATAAGTCCTGCTGAAAACAGAAAAACATGTTAGGAGTCAGGGAAATGGAAATCAACACATGCTACAGAGCTATGTTTTTACATGTGAAAGTCAGTCTCCTAGTATAAGTGGAAGTAGACCAGGGGAAATCTTTAATGAACGCCTCCCTGTGTGGTGTGTTGTGTGTGTTGTTGTGGGTGTGGTGTGTGTGGGGTTGTGTGTGTGGGTGTGTGTGGTGGTTTTGTGTGGTGTGTGTGGTGTGTGTGTGTGTGTGTGGGGTGGGGATAATACGCAAAGGTATAAAACTGGCTTTAAGTAAGGGATTTGCTCTTAATAAAAAGATGATAATAAGATTATTAGTAATAATAATGAAAATGCCAACTGTAGTAACAAAGGGAATAATAATGCCAATAAAAAAATGACGATGTAAATTAATCAAAAATGACAATAACAATGATAATATTATGACAGCAGTTGTGGCAACGATACTAATATTAATCATAATAATGATAATAATAATGAATTAATTTAAATGAAAATTATATTTACACCTCGACGAGCTGTCAATCGTAATTTCTTCCTTTTTCTTAGTCCCCCTGAGAAAAAAAACTGAGAAGAAGAGTAGATTATTTTTAAAAAATAATTAAAAACTGTGTTGTAGCAAGTAGGGACCATGCAGTGTCAGAATGATCAGTGAGAGAACGTGCAAACGAATGCAGATCAAGCTTAAAGGACGACTGCCTAATCTTTTTTATCATTTTGAGTGTCACGAAGACCTCTTACAACAGTTATATTGCAAAAAAAAATGGAATGTTGTATTCTTTTACATATACGCGCTCACACAGATTGAAGACAACCCCAGACACACACATATACACACACACGCACACACACACACACATAAAGCCATGCAGATATTCAGGCAATAAAAACGTAAATGGAATTGTATTTTTACTGTTCATAATTCACGTAGTAATATTCATAAGATGACATACGTAAATATAATCGTAATTTGGAATTACATATGTATCTTAAAAATATTAAGACTTAATCCATATTGATGTAGAAAATGTAGTGGTAGTGTCAGAGACTCCTTGTCATTTCACTTTATCTCCGCTGACATTTAAATGCAATGACAGAGATCCGAAGTATACATTGACAAAAAACACGAAATCCCTTTTCCCAGAATCGTCACGACGTTGAACGCGGCATTTGACACGGAGAGTCGGTGTCTACGAAAGTA
>NW_023659288.1:0-5000 GCF_015228065.2 Penaeus monodon
TTTTTTAATATATAATATTATATAAATTTATTTTTATATATATTATATAATATAAAAAAACTTTTTAAAAAATTTTTATATTAATATTTTTATAAAATATATATATAATATATATAATATTTATTTTTAATATATATATATATTTTATATATAATTTTTTAAAAATATTTTATGGGGGCCGCGGGGGCCGAAGGGTTAAGCGCCGGTTCAGACTGTCACACGGCAATCTGATTTCGGGGGTTCGAGTCACCGCCGGCGCGTTTTTCCAATGGGGCAAGGAATTTTCCACCCCGATTACCTGCCTACCACTGGGTGGCCAGCCACTAAATCAGGGGCCGGTAAATAGGATGGTGACTCGATAAAAACACCGGGCAAAGGGCAATGGAAAAACCCACCGCCAAAAATTCTAAGAAAGAATCATGGAAGCCCATGATCGTCAAGGCCGCGGTGGCCGAAGGGTTTGACCCCGGGACTCAAGACTGTCACGACGGCAATCTGAGTTGAGGGTTTGAGTCCCGCCCGGGCCCCGGGTTTTTTCCCTTGGGCAAGGACTTCATCTTGATCCCTACCTAGCCACGGGGTGGCCAAGCCCCCCAAAGCAAGTGCGGGCCCCCAACCCCGGGTAAATGAGAGAATGTTACCTAAAGGTACCACCGGCATCTCCCCGGGGAAAAGGAACGGGGGCCCCTACCCGTACTCACTCCAAGAGCATCAAAACATAAAAACTAAAATTTAAGTATCTGCTGTGACCAGGCGGCTCAGACTGACCTACCTTTAAAAAGAAGATATATATATATAATTAATAAATAATTATATATATATATATTAAATATCTTTTTTTAAGGGTATTTTCTGTCTAGCCGCCGTGGTCCAGCGAACTTAATTGTATTTTCATGTTGTGATGCTCTTGGAGTGGTACGTGGTAGGGGCCCCATTTCCTTTCCCCGGGAGATGCCGGTGTACCTTTTGGTAATCATTCTCTCTTTTATCCGGGCTTGGGGCCAGCACTTGCTTGGGCGGGCTTGGCCACCCCGTGGGTAGGTAGGGATCAAATGAAGTTCCTTGCCCCAAAGGGAACAACGCGCCTCGGTGACCCAAACCCTCGAAATCCCCATTGCCGTGTGGGCAGTCTTAGTCCGACGCTCTAACCATTCGGCCACCGCGGCCTTTACGACAGGGCTTCCCTATTCTTTCTTTGCAATTTAGAGCGGGGGTTTTGGGGCCCTTGCCTTCCGCCCGGTGTTTTTATCGGTCCCTCTCTATTTACCCGGCACTGACTTGAGCTGGGTTGGCCCCCCCGGGCTAGCAGGTAAGGGGTGAAGTTTCCTTGCCCATTGGAAAAACGCCCGGGCCCGGGGACTCGAAACCCCCGAAATCAATTGCCGTCGTGCAGTCTTGAAAACCGGCGCCTAACCCTTCGGCCCCCCGCGGCCCCCCTATAATATTATATATATATATTAATATATATATATATAATAATTATAATATATATATATATATCCTATATTATATATATAATATATATATAATATATATATATAAATATCCACACACACACACACCACACCACCACACACCACACACCACACAACCACACACCCACACACACACACACACACACCACACAACACACACACACATACAAACACTACCACACACCCCGCACATTTTCCCCAAAAACACCACACCAAAAACCAAACACCACACACACACACCCACACACACCACACACACACACACCACACACCACAAACCACACACACATCACCACACACAAACACACAAAACCCCACACACACACACACACACAACACCACCCCACACCATATTATATATATATAATATATTAAAATATATATATATTATATATATTATATTGTGTGTGTTTGTGTGGTGTGTGTGTGTTTTTGGGGGGTGTGTGTGTGTTGTGGGGGGTGTATGTAATATGCATAATCATACATTAAATTTATATATATATATATATATATATATATATATATAATATATAATATTATATATATACAATATATATATATATATTATATAATATATATATATATATATTATATATATATATGTATATATTATATATATGTGCCACACCACAAACCATCACCACACACCGCACACACCACACACAAACACACACACACACAAACAAAAAAACAAAAACACACACACACACAAACAAACACACACACACACAAACACCACACACACCACACACACACACCACACACCACAACACCACATTCACCACACACACACACACGCACCACCCCCACACCACACCACACCCACACACCCCCACACACACACACAATATGATATATATATATATATATATATTATATAATATATATTATATAATATATATATATACATATATATATAATTATATATATATTTATATATATAATATAATAATTTATATATTGTTTGTGTGTGTTTTTTGTGTGTGTGTGGTTTTTGTGTGTTGTGTGTTGTGTGTGTTGTTGTGTGTAAAAATATGTAATATATATAATAATTATACATGTAAAAGATATAATAGATGTTGTGTGTGTCACATATATTGCATTTTATAATTTATAAAAAAAATAAATATATATATAATATATATATATATACTATATAGATATATATATATATTATAGATATATATATATATATGTATAGTATAATATATATATATATATATATAAATTATGGGGCCCGCGGTGGCGAATGAGTTTAGAGCGCCGGATTTACCAAGACTTGTCACGACGGCAATCTGAGTTCGAGGGTTTTGCGAGATCTCACCGGCCGGCGAGTTGTTTCCAATGGGCCAAAAGGAACCTTCACCCCGAATTACCTGCTAGCCACTGGGTGGCCAAGCAGCTACAAGTCAGTCGCCGGGTAAAAGAGATGGTGATCCCGATAAAAAAACACCGGCGGAAGGCAATGGCAAACCACGCCTTAAAGTGCTAAGAAAGAATCATGGAAGGCCCATGATCGTCAAGGCCGCGGTGGCGAATGCTTAGAGAGCGTCGGAAACTCAAGACTGTCACGACGGCAACTGAGTCGAGGGTTTGAGTCACCGACCGGCGCGTTGTTCCCTGGGCAAGGAATTCATCTTGATTTGCCTACCTAGCCAATGGGGTGGCAAGCACGCCCAAGTCCAAGGTGCTGGCCCCGAGCCCGGATAAATAGAGAGAATGATACCTCAAAGGTACCACCGGCATCTCTCCGTGGAAAGGGAACTGGGGGGACCCTACCACGTACTCCCTCCAAGGCATCACCAACAGAAAACTACAATTAAAGTATCATGCTGTGACCACGGCGGCTCAGACCAGACACTACCGTTAAAAGAAGATATTATATATATATATATATATATATATATATATATAATATCTATATATATTAGATATATATATCTATATATAATGATGTGTGTGTGTGTGTGTGTGGTGTGGTGTGTGGTGTGTGTGGTGTGTGTGTGTGCCTGTGTTTAATCTAGATTAATCCACATGGCATTTATTATAAAACTGCGTATATTTTCAAATCACACAGTAAACAATCCCTCATCTTAATCAATATAAACAGACCTTAATAGACCGACACAAGCCAGTTTGTCCAGAAACCAGTGTGGCTCATTTGATCCTGATGAATATTTCGACCTGAAAGAATTTCTTAAAAAAATCCGTTAACTCCCTGAATGGCCAACACGTAACTGGTGTGCCATTCTCTCTCAAAAATGCAGCAGGTTCAAATTGGCCTTCAAGTGCTTCCCGACCAATGGAATTATAGTCTACTTTGTCACGTGGAAAGTGAAACACCCCCTCATCCCAGCCAGTCGACCATGGTGTAGGGAAGCCACCCTTTTACTATTTACCATCACAAGGTTCTAGAACGAGATAATGGAAACACATAACGTCCCGACGTAATGATAATGTGACACGTAAGTCAACCACGAACGTAAAGGGCTTTGATAAGCTATTCTCGCTCCTTCCTCCCTTATCATCTTCTTCTTTACCTATTTCATCTTCTCTCGGCAGGACTTATATTCGGGATATTTCTCAACAATGCGTCCTCAAATTGCCGGATATAATCTTGGCTTTCATAGATCCCCTTCTTTACGCAGTATAATCCTTGGCGAGGCTAAGACGGTATTAGTAGTATTATTACATGTACTTCGCTTTGCTTTATACCAGGTGTGTATAAGTTTCATTAAAGTTTTGTATTTCATGCACCAGTTTTCTGCAATGGAATTGCTTTCTGTACTTAGTTTTCAGCAAGATATTGAAAAAATGTGTACCCTTAAAAAAAAAAAGGCGTGTGTGCTTTCCTGCTTCTCAGTGCAAAATCTAAAATATAAACATGCAACCTAGACTGTGCCTCTGTGTGAACCTTCACACCAAGCAGTGGTGTTCCTCACTTCCCCTGAGTACTGTATATGACAGATATTCATTTAAAATTTCCCAAGAACAGCAGATTTTGCCGTCCCAAGAGCAAGGAAATATTTCACATAGATGAAAAGCCTCATGTGATGATAGGACGAGAAAGAGTAAAATGCACAATATCATCTAACAACCTACACAGAATCATTCTTTTATCACGAATGTGTTTATTCAAAAAAGGAGCGGCGTAACTCACAAGAAATACACCCGAACCTATCGTCTTACAAATACACTAGCAAAAACGAGTTACCGAAGACTACACGTATGCACCATTTGTAAAATAAACCCTATACCTGAAGCGTGGTCGGGACTCGAGGTGTAGAAGCCTCTTGAAAAATATATAACTTTCCTGAATGTTTACAAAACTTTCGAATACTGATCAGTTTCTGTCGCACTTGAGAAAAACTTGGCGGCTTTCACAGCATACAGCACTTCGGGACTATGGGAGGAAAGGAGAGAAATATACGGCGAAAAGGAAGGGCAGAAAAAATAATATAGCACATAAATACGTTATTTAGATATACATAAATAAATATATATATATATATATATATATATACT
>NW_023659288.1:15000-21681 GCF_015228065.2 Penaeus monodon
CGGGCCGTATTAGCGCCTGCTAGGACGGAGGTGTGAAGGATTACCATCCGGTTTGCTACGTATTGTGACATCGTTCGGCCACTGCGCCAAGGCTCGTCCTCGAACGTCGCAACGCTTGAAACACTGCAGTAGGGGTTCTGCTTCGGTAATCACGGATAGTTCCTGGTAATCCGATGGTCGCTAGGGTCGCCGCAGGCCAGGGTAGCGGGTTGTGGTGGAGATTTCGCATTGAGTTGCAACATTCAGTAATCGGGGGGTTACATCGGTTTCAGAAGCTGAAAATAGAAGGTATCAGCAGTAAAAGGGCTAGGAGGGGGGATTATAAAATTTAAAATGCCCAACACCTTATAAGTTGCAAGAAAAAAGAGAGCATAATAAGACCATTTGTCACAAGAAGGGTAAAACATGTCAAGTAAATGGGTTAATTATTGGATTTGTCACGATCATCATATTGAAGAGAGAAAATTAATGGTTTAAGAATTCCATATTTTGAGGCTAAATAGACTTCGAACAATGGCCTCGAAATATCACCAAAAACCCTGAACTAAGAAGATACATTCCAGCATTACTGAGGACAAGATATCGAACTGCGAGAGACACGTCATGAAAGCGGATTCGGGTTCAGTTATAAGGTATAGGGATGGCATTAGTAAAATCATAACTTAGAGTGAATTCCGTGTAGACTGGGAGGTAGGTAGATAATGAGGTTAGTTCAGGTGATCTAAATCTATGAGTGAATGAGCGGCCAAGTAACACCGCAAATAGGAAGAAAATAATGATATAAGAATACAACATGTACCGTAAATACACAGAATATAACTATGCGCAAGTTAATGCAGTAATTACTAATAGGCATACCATTCATAAGAAAAAAAACTAGATAGTTTCATAATTCATGAATAATATGATGAGAACAAACCGAAAACATAACAAGAATTTAATTAACGCGAAGCGTAATATTGGCTTGGATAAATAATATATATAAACACTGCGAAGTGAGGACAAAAATGTAATAGACAGAAAAATATATAGCACAATGTATCAATTACAGGATGGTTAAGCAAGGGAAGGAAGTGTGAGGTGAGGGTGTGTGTCGCTTAGGTTTGATCTGTGTGTGGACTTCTTTGTGTGTTTAAAAAAGTTTAACAACGAGGTAGTAAAGATTTGAGGTTGTGTGTGTTCGCTGAGTAGCATGTACTTGAATTGAAAGAAGGCAACTTGTATGCAAGGTGTGGGGGGGTTATTGGTGAGGGAACTAGCAAACTGGCACTAAATAGGTACATTTACTTTAATAGTAACGAAGAAGTATTGGTGGTGTGGTAAGTGAAATGTGATTTCATGGCTGTACGGAGGGGTTCGCGGAGGATTTGCCGAGGTGGAAGATTTGGAGTTTACAGGCGTGACTGGTCCAGCACGAAGAAGTAGAACACGACGTGGTGTGGGTCAGAAGAGTTTGGTACTAGCGATTGGCTGTTCGTTAGGGAGGCGATGATGCACTTCAGACAAGGGGTTAGCGTGTCGGTAGATGGCGTGGATCGCAACAGGCGTCGTCAGGGAGCGTGGCGGTTAGGTGAATAGCGTTGGCTTGTGAGGTTCTTGACACCGCTGCCATCAGAATTATGAGCGACACGAGAGGTTAAGAGCACCGCTGTCACCAGATGTGAGCGACACGAGAGATGGGTTGGGAGGGTCCGTGAAAGGGGTCATCTTGAAGATAAGGAAGATGTGAGACACCCCAAGATACCCCCGTATCCTGGGTCGAGGACGAGGGTGGTGGAGCTGGAACCATGTGTGGCTGGCCTGTCTGCCGTGTCTCTCTCCCCCACTGTCTTACGAACGTGTCCTTTTAGCGCGGATTCCATTCGAGGGGAGGATGTTTATTCCTGTGCGAAACGAGAAAGCCGGGCGGTATCTGCCCAAGGAAAAGGGCACTTGTTTGGCGGAGGTGTGAAGTGTACCCACCCGTCTGGCTAGTATTGTCGTGTGTGTGTGTGTGTGTGTGTGTGTGTGGTGTGTGTGTGTGTTGTGTGTGTGGTGTTTGTGTGTGTGTGTGTGTGTGTGTGTGTGTCTATTGGTGTTGCTGTGTTACTCGTATATATGACGGCGTGGAGCACATATCGGTATTATAATCTGCGTATAGTTTCAGTTTCACACAGCCATGCAGTTGTAATGTAAAATGTGCATGTAAGCACAGGACTAACCAAAATATGATACTTTTCATCGTCGTTAGGTGATAATAGCAATACGATTCAAAAAATCTCAATATAAAAAAATCCGATACCTCACGAAATGTAAAACAAATAATTGCGTTAAAAGCGAGGCCATTTCACAAATGATGGCAGCATGAGGCAAAAGGGTTAGCGATAGGAATTTTAAAACGTATAATAGGTAATGTACATGCGAGGTATACTGCTTTGTCACGACACCATGATCACAGGGATGGAGTAGCTTTTAAAAAGGATCAACTTGTTACCGTATGCGTCAAAAGGTAATCTTCAGTAATGTCAGTATAAGTAAAACTATCACCCATGTATAGTTAAATCATAGTCGTATAATTAGATTTCCTCCCTTGTGCTCATTATATTCGTCCCATTTTGGTGACGAGCAGGTCTATATAAAGAATGGGATGCGAGAGAACGTAAAATATTTAACATGATATCAAGTGTTCTTGTAGACTATTGGGTTAGATGTAAGATTTGTAAATGTACACTTTTGGGTAGTTGAGAGAGAGGGGAGAGAGAGAGAGAGAGAGAGAGATGAGAAGAGAGAGAGGAGAGAAGAGAGAGAATGATGAGCGAGAGAGAGAGAAGAGAGAGAGAGAAGCAAAAGAGAGGGAGCGAGAGAGAGAGAGAGAGAGAGGCAGAGGGAGAGGAGAGGGAGGAGAGAAGAAGAGAGGAGAGGATCGAGGAGAGGAGAAAAGGGAAGAGAGAGAGGAGGAGGGAAGGGAAGAGAGAGGGACAGTGGGGAAAGGAAGGAGAATCAGAAAACAGATTTGTAATTGCCCTGGACCCGCTTAATGAGGCAGACATCTCTTCATACGAGCGACGCGGAATAATGTAGGAATTTACTGAATGACCTGTTATCTTCGGTATACATCTTGTTTGAAGTGAATGTTCCACTGTAAAAATGCGTAGAATAAATTCTAGTACTACATATCAAGTAATGGTAGATTTTACTATGAATACAATATTCTATATAGCAATACCAGTAATCAATGTGCGCAGGATATGGGGGAAATGTGTATATCGAAATGAAATTTTATAAAAGAAGCCCATCTACATTTTTCTCCACATAGGAAATGTGTCAACAAACGGTAACTATTACGTAGTGACATCTTATTTATAGATAATAAACAAGGGACCCCATAGCAATCAATTAGTAAATGACGTTATATTTCAAACAGTCATACGCTGAATATTGTACCTTATGGTACCCCCCAGCGTGAAGTCTGTAACTTCCGGCGGTATTCAAGAAGAAGAGGAAAGGTAGGCCTGGCGCTTGGGTTTGAAAGTTCACTGAGGAAGCAGGGTTGGTATGCGCCGAAGGGCAAATTGAGTACAGTGTAGTGAGTAGTGAGATGAGAGTAGTAGTTGGACGTTGGCCCCCGAGAAGGCACAAGAGTTTGGTATGGCCGAAGGCAAAGAGTGGTATGGTCCGAAGGCAGCCAAGAAGTTTTGGTATGGACGAAGGCCAAGGAGTTGGGTATGGCCGAAGGCAAGAGGTGGGTATGCCCGAAGCCCCCAAGAGTGTGTTTTGTATTGGCCGAAGAGCAAGAGTTGTATGGCCCGAAGGGCACAGAGTTGGTATGGCCGGAAGGCAACATTCTCCGCTAACATGACGTAGTTAACTCATAAATGGAGATGCCGATATGAAAAAGAAAAATCACAATAAAGGAGCTTACAATTTTTATCGCTCCTCTAAATTATAATTATAATGTGATGCCACAATCTTTAAAAGCCAGTTCATGCACAGTTTTCGGACACGGCGGACGGCAATTTAAAAGTCGTTTAGTTGATCATGTGTTATATTTAAATGTCAGTGCAAAAACTACTGCATGGTTCAATAGATTCGTGCACTGAATATATTGGATGCGCTGGTTTAGATATCAGCAATATGATAGATCAAAAATATACAACCCGTCTCTCATCTTTTATTTATGTATTTATTTATTATTTATATTATTTTCTATTATATTGAATTATTATTATTATCCTCATAATATTATTATGATTATTATTATCATTATTATTATTCTTATTATTATTAACATGATTTATTATTTTATAAACCATTACATATCAGTTAAAAATTTGTAAACAGGACTAGTTATCATGAAATACGAAAACCTACTTTGCGGTGAAGATTTTGCGAATTCACTTGAAACTGACACGAAACACACGATTTGGAAGCTTTAACGATAGGGGCTAAGCTAGGGTAAGTGACGAAAGAAAATCAAAAAAATGTTACGTGACGATAGGAATCTCCAATTTTCTGTTACGTTTTTTTACCGATTAAAATTGTTACGTCGTTAGGCTCCACAATATTTCCACTTGTGTTCATTACGAACGAACGGACGGAATAAGGAGGTGTATATTGTCTTGTTATATATTTGAAACGTGGCATTTTTGGGTGGCCCCCCCCCCCGTAGAGTTGCTACGAATAATTGCAACAATTTTAAAGATATTTATTTTTGTACTTTTTGCTGGTTATCGTGCATTTCCTTTCATCGTAAAATAATATGAAATAGAAAAAAAATCAATTTTTTTTAAGAAATATAATGTAGGAGACGAAAATAATTTTCTGCATTTCCGAATAAATGCTACAATAGTAAATGTGGAAACAAAATAAAATATCTGAAAGGTTGGATGGCCGTGAGAAACAATATAATTCCCCTGTTTGCATTGTTACTATTTTTTTTCTTCTTCATCTTTTCTTTACTTTTTTTTTTCATTTTTTTTCTTATTATTTTCTTTTCTTTCTTTTTCTCCTTTTTTTTCTTATTTTTCTTCTTCTTTACCTTCTTATCTCATGTTATGGCTGTGTACATGAATATGTTTGTTTGGGGGGAATGTGTGACATGTATTATTTATCTAGGATTGAAAATAACTATATTCTACTTATATTTTTGTGATAAAACCTTAATGGGTGATGGCAGTGGTCAACATAAATGATTCTGTTTGTGTTCCAACACACACACCACACAAACACACACACACAAAAAAACACACACACACACACAAACACACACACCACACACCACCACACACACACACACACAAACACCACAAATAAAGCAAACACACACACACACACACACACACACAACACACACATAAAATAAAACACCAGCACAAACACACCACCCACCCACCCACCCACCCACCCAAACACACACACACACAACACACACACACCCACACACACACCACATATATTACATATATATATATATATATATTAGTATTATATATATATATATAATATATATATAAATATATTATATATATAATGTATGTATATACATTATAACATATATATATATATATATATATATATATATATATATATATATAATGTGTGTGGGTGGTGTGGTGTGTGTTGTTGTGTGTGGTGTGTGTGTGGGATGTGTGTTTTGTGTGGTGTGTGTGGTATGTGTGTATGTGTATGTGTGTGTGTGTGTGTGGGTGTTGTGTGTGTGTGGTATGTGGTGTGTGTATGTGTGTGAGTGTATGTCTGTGTGTGTGTGTGTATGTGTATGTGTGTGTGTGTGTGTGTGCATTTGTGAAATGTATGTAAATCATGTATTATATATATAGATAGGATATTTATAGTAAATATAGAATATAATATAATATATAGCTATTATACATATATATTGATACACACATGGATATTATATTATAGTATAATATATCATATGGTATACATTTATATAGTATTATATATATATAATATATATAAATTAAAAATATATATATATAATATTATATAATTTTATATATATTATTATATAATATATTAATTTGTATGCACTATGTTTATTTAGACACACACAAAAAAACCCCAAAACACAACCCCACACACACCCCAAACACACACCCCAAAACACACATATATATATTTTTATATTATAAAAAAAATATAAATAATAAATATATAAAAATGAAGGTAGAAAGTAGATAGAAGATAAAGAAAAAGATAAAGATAGAAAGAAAAAGAAAGAAAAAAATAGATAGAAAGAAGAAGAGAAGAAAGAAGAAGAAGAAGAAGAAAAGAAAATAGAAGATAGAAAAATAATTAAAAATAAATGTATAACAACACACACACACACACAATATAAATAAAAAAATTTTAATATATAAAAATAAAATAAATAATATAAATATATATATAAATAAAAAATTAAAAATATATTTTATAAAAATAAATTTAAAAAATATATATATATATGTTTCTGTTAATATATACATAAACATAATATATATATATATATATATTTTTATATATATATATTATATTAATATATATATATTTACCCCATATATTTTGTGTGGGGGTGGGTGTGGGGGTGTGTGTGTGTGGGGTGTGGTGTGGTGTTGGTGTGTTTGGGGGGGGGGGGTTTTGTTTTTTTTTTTAAAATTTTTTTGGGGAAAGAAAAAAAATTTTTTTTTTTTTTTTTTT
>NW_023659289.1:0-2500 GCF_015228065.2 Penaeus monodon
CACACCACGAAAATTATATATATATATAATATATTATATATATATATATATATATATATATATTATGTGACCGTATTCATTTTGGCAGATGTATAAAAGGTATGAATGAAAATGAATATATTCACAATACAAGAGATGTTTTTTCACCGGTTTCGATTGTGTCTTCGTCAGAAATGCATGTATTTCTGACGAAGACACAATCGAAACCGGTCAAATACATCTCTTGTATTGTGAAGATATTCATTCTCATTCATACCTTATATATATATATATATGATATATATATATATATATATATATATATGTATGTATGTATGTATGTATGTATGTATGTATGTATGTATGTATCAAGTGAAAAGAAACAGTAAAGAAGAAAAAGAGCAGTTTCACAAAGCGAACACGTAAACCTCAGGATCACAAGGAGTATTAGTGGGGAATGAGAGGCCCCTCAGTGAGTGTGCAGGCTGAGTTCATTACTTAGTGAGTGAGAGTCTATATGCCTTGGTCGTCACTCGTGTTTCAGCTTTTGACGAGCCAACACCTTGTTAACGCAGTAACAACAAACTCAGTCTTGTGCCACAAGAGCTACCCTGGAGCCCGGGGCCTCTCGTCTCGCTTGACTTTGTTGTTCCTGAGTTTCTAACGTAAATAAAAGTAAAGTAAAATCCTGTAATTACAGAACTTTTTGTGCTTTGCCAGCACCTTCAGTGCTCTTGTTTTTGCAGGTGACACGAGACTACAAGAGCAAGAGCTAGGGCTCGTAGAGTAATAAGACAAGCAAAAAGAGACTCCTGGCGTAGCTTTGTCTCTACAATAAATAGCTCTACCAAAATATCAGAGGTTTGGTCCACTGTCAATAAAATCAATAAGAACAAAACATCTTGTAAAATTAAAAACATCACTCACGAGGGAACCAATTCTGACAATCCTAAAGACATTGCTAATGTACTCGCCAGGCAGTTCTCTTACACAAGCAGCTCGGCAAACTACCATCCCGCTTTCTGACCACCAAGGAAGCCGCTGAGCTGCACCTATTCATTTTGCCACAGGAGATGACTTTGATTATAATAAAGACCTAACAATGAATGAGCTTGTCCGAGCCATAGAAGCCTGCAGAGGAGCATCCCCAGGCCCCGATGAGATTCGATATGAGATGATGAAAGCATCTTAATCATGATGACATGATTAAGTTGCTAGAAGTGTACAATGAAATTTGGAAAAGTCACACTTTTCCAAACTCATGGCACTTTGCCCACATCATTCCCATATTGAAAGGAGGGGGTAATCCCAGACTTGCCATCTCCTACCGCCCAATTGCGTTGACAAGTTGCTTATGCAAAGTCATGGAACGAATTGTTAACAGTAGGCTATTGCATTTTTTAAATTCCAGTAATTTACTAGTTGACGAGCAGTGCGGCTTCCGCAAGGGACGCCAAACTCTCGATCAGCTAGTAAAGCTGGACAGTCATATTCAAGAGGCCATTGCCAAAAAAGATTTTTTGATTTCAGTATTTTTAGATATAGAAAAAGCCTACGACATGACATGGCGATATGGCCTACTCAGAAAACTTTATGCTTTTGGATTTACGTGGAAACTTGCCTTGTTTTATTCAAAATTTCATTTCTGACAGAACGTTTGCTGTCAAATTATTTTCTGACAATATCACTTTTTCGGACATTTTTGTCCAGGCAAACGGGGTCCCACAAGGAAGTGTCTTGTCACCAACATTATTTCTATGTATGATTAATGACATCTTACAGCTCCTCCTCGGAATCTTAAATACTCACTGTACGCTGATGATTGTGCATTATGGCATTCCAGCAATAATGCAGAATTCTCGGCAAATCGTATTCATTGGCACTGGATATGATTCATAAAACTGGGGCCTCCAGTGGGGTTTTAAGTTTTCCATTCGAAAGAGTATTGGGCTAATTTTTTCACGTAGGAGGAAGCCGAACATCAGGCTAACTCTAGACAACCACCCAATACCTATTCAAAATTCTGCAAAGTTTCTTGGGCTACTTTTTGATAGTAGACTCAATTGGAAAGAACCACATTGGTCAGTTAAAGAATAAATGTAAAAAGCACTGAATTTATTAAAGTGCATTTCTGGTAACAAATGGGGAGCTGATAGACAGTCTTTGCTAATGGTATATAAAGCCCTGATTAGGTCTAAAGTAGATTATGGGTCAATCGTGTATGGTTCGGCATCGAGAACAGTTTGAAAGGATTGGATGCTGTGCAGAATGCCTGTTTGCGTGTGTGTCTTGGAGCCCTGAAGTGCACTCGGATCGAGCGTCTTGAGGTGGAGTCAGGAGTACCTCCCCTCCGACTCAGACGCGGTCAGTTAGCCTTGAGCTATGCCGCAAAGGTGGCTCGAGTCCCGAGCCACCCTAATGGCAATAGTGGCATTAGGCCCTTTGCCACGAGACTCCACGACCTCGTCGAGAAAGTCGGTATAGATCTCTCTACCATCGATACCCTGGTTCAGTCAAATAT
>NW_023659289.1:7500-17500 GCF_015228065.2 Penaeus monodon
ACGTAGGCGAAGGAAATCTAACGAGCCAATGGGAATTGCACTTGACTGCGACGTGACGATTGAGCACTAAGCGACCACTCATCAAGAGCCAAAGATTTGTAATAGATAATAACGTGAACCGTAGAACTTGGGCCCAAGGGGAATTCCGTTGAAATTCAATCAGTTCCGTCATGGTTAGGCTGTGTAAAAAGGGGCAGCTCCGCCTTTATCATGCAAATGTCATAGCAGTGGAACGAAAAAGAGTGCAGAGAGTGGTAGCAATTCCCGCCAGCTGTGACAACGAGTTTGACAACTCTCAGGTAGGACGAGGTAAGAAATTATCGGCGCAAAGTCCGGTATTTGCCCGGAACATACAAGGTGAACATTTTGTAGGGCCCGGTTTTTTTGGTTCGATCATTCGCTTTATCCCGCAACTTCCACGATGCTTTCCATGCCCTATCTAGCTATCAGGGGGCCCATATTGTAGCTGTGGTTCGTCTGCGATGGAAATGAGTGCCATATTCGTTCGAGACACGACAGAGCTTTCAGAAGAAACATAGTTTTCACCCCGGAAATCGATGTGAGGTGTCATTTCCAAAGTTACCATTGAGTCACATCCTCTCTACTGCCCTTGTTATTAGTTTACGAAGAAAATACTTTGGTGTCTTGCAATGTTTTGTTCTGTCGGAGAGTTTTGGGCAGAATGTTTATATCGGCCATAAAAAATAACTTAGTTACCCCCAAACGTGAATCAGAGGACGTTTTTTGTGAATATATCTTCATAAAATCTGGATTTATTCTTGGACTAATTAGTTTTGTTTTAGCAGTCTGCTTTTTTTTTTTTATGTTCATGTAAACTTAAGAAAACCCTGCTAATTTGCCTAGTTTTCAACCCCATTCCCACGGTCACGACATTTTTTTTAAAGGCAGAATCGAGGGGGGGAGACATGCTTTAGACATGGAGTCATATTCAAATCGTTCTGTCCCTAAAAGAGTAATGAACAAGCATGGAAATAGTTATAAAGCTTGTAAAATTTAATACAGAATGGTAAAATCATATCATAATGTAGATATAATATGCAGTAAGAGCAGTAAAGGGGGATTTTTTTCAAAATTTAAAAGTCCGTAAGAACTACCGTTTTGGAGGGTTGCTTACTAGATGTCAATATTTTTACTCATTTCTATACAAGTCTTAAACTATAATGACACTTTGAAGAAATCAAAGCTTACATTTTATATTACTGCGATTTTGTAATGTGTAGAAACACAAAGTAGTGTTTGATGCTGTATAAAAAATAAAGAAAAAAAGAAAAAATTTTAAACTGATCCAAACGTTTTTGGGAACAGCGCATCATAGCATTAACGTATGGGGTAAAAACACCACGGGACACGCGCGGGCTCTCTGGACCTCTAGGTCTCAAGGTTTTTTAGTGGGTTTTCTTTTTAAAAAGATCTTTGAAACCCCCACGCAGAGACGGGCCTTGGCCCTTGTGCTGATAACTTTGGGTGTTATCTTGCACACCTTGATCTGAGGCTAGTATTTTTAAATTTTAGGCCAGACTGCTGAAAATTAAAAATAAGAAGAACTGTGGCAATTAGCAGTTTTACTGCGAGGTGCCGGCCGGGAAACCCCTAAGGGTTAGATTCCCCGTTCGGCAGGGTCCTAACCCCGACCGGCCCTAACACACAAAGACTGTTAATTGCCCAGTGTGTCCCTTTCCCTTTTTTATACCACTACCGCCCTTGCACCATCCACTCAAATTAGCTTCTGCTAGACTTCCCTCCCTGACCTGCATCATCACCCTCGTGCTATGCCTGCTGGGGTCACGTAATCAAATGATCATATCCTGGGGACCCCATTCCTGTGAGGTGGCTCTCCAGAAAATCTCTCAATCACAGAAGTTGCCGTGCCCACACTGTTTAAAAAGTTCAAAATGGCTATAAAGTTGTTGTTGCCAAGCCTGAACGGGAATCAGAGGTAAGCTCTTGGCTTGGATAGGTGACTACTTTACGAATAAAAACAGCCAGAGTCAAATTCCAAGGTCCCCTATCACAGCCCCATGCCACAAAGAAAATGGAACGCCAAGGGTGGGGTTCCAGTCCGCCTTTTTAACACACTAATGTCCTGTATCCTCAACATAAACCTCCCAGTGGGGTGCAAGGTCATCTCATGCAGACGATTTTGCTATCATCTCCACTGGGGGCACACTGCCTAAACAAAGCCCAGCGTTGCCCTGGATTTGGGTATCCGAGGAGTGTTGCAGGACAGGACTAAAGATCTTGCAGCCAAATCCAAGGCCATGGCTTTGAGACGAGAGTTCAAGGCACAAGTCTGAAAATCCAGGGAATGGACTTGGAGTGGGTTCAGGAATCCCTGTACCTTGGGGAAAGGATAGACCGGACCTCTCCTTCCGCCAGGAGGTCCAGTACCTCTTGACCGAACAAAGGCAAGATGTCTGTCATGAGAGTAATGAGTGGAAGACGCATAGGGGCCAGACAAGAGTACTAAATCATTCTACGTACATGCTGTCAGGCCATTGTAGACTATGCCTCCCTCGCTCTGATTGGCATCAAGAAAAAATATAAAGACCGATTGGAGACGTCGAAAACGAAGCCGCCAGGGTCATTCTGGGTGCCCCAAGGGGGGCGAAGGTCCTCACCTCCTAGTGGAGACAAACCTTCTCCCCTTGGCCTCACGAATTGATCTAACGGCAGCCCAATTCTTATCAAAGGTCATCCAGGCTCCCAGGAACACAAGCCTAAGACACAAAATAGTCAACGCCTAAAACAAGATAACGAGCTGTTTCAAACAACTCCTGGCTGTCTCACCAGCCAGGGTGCTAATACGCATCAGCTCAAAGAACCACTACTGGCCAAGGGCATGGACTCCCCACACCCTGACTTTGTCGGAGCTCCGCCGTGGGCACAAACCTCGATAGAGTTCTGGGTCATGAGACTGGCAAGCAAAAGAATGAATATTGTACGCCTAGCCTAAAGGCAGAACCCAGGGGGTCATTGCAACCATCACCCCTCCGGGGAGCCGACATATTACACAGACGGATCGGTCGACCCCTTGACCCACACTGCAGGCGCCGGCTTTGCAGCAAGGGATGCCACAATATCCATGAGGGTAACAGACAACGCCTCCTCGCTACGGGCAGAGGTATTGCTATCATGGAGCATTGAGACACGCGGTCCAGGAAAAAAGGACACGTGGTCATACACACTGACTCCAAAGGAGCCGTCGACTGTCTTCAGCAGCGCTCACCCACTGACAACATCTCCTCCTGACAACCATCGGCACAATAACAAAAAGGAATGCTTGCTCAGGGTAGAAATTATCATAAACTGGGTTCCCAGCCATATAGGGATCAGAGGCAATGAGCTTGCTGACAGATTAGCCGAAATCGCCGGGGTATGCCCCCAAATCCCATGATAATACATCAAGCCAGTTTACTTAGGAGGAAGTGTACGGTGGCGGCCAACCCCTTTTCCCCCTGCAGCTTCACAGAGAGGAAACGAGACATTCCCCCTCGGCCACGGGTACTCAGATGCCACAGGCTATGAACCACTGGCACTCTCTAAAATAAACAACAGAGGTACCGAAGTCATTCTGCACAGAATGCGCCTAGGTTACCACTGTGCATGGCAGATCATACAAACCATAGAACATGAAGAGAGGTGTTGCATGCATTGCGGCGAGCCGAACGCCACACTGATACACTACTTGGAGAATTGCGTGCACACGCAATTCCTAAGACAAACCCCACAGAACACAGCCGTCGTGCTGGTATAGAGATTATGCGAGATGCTTACACCACGGCTACAGGAGCGCCTGCTGGCAATCCCACCGCCACGGTAAGCACCGATGTCAGACCAACAAATGAGACAGCCATAAAAAGCTGACACAGGCCGGGCCATAAGTGAAAGGCCCGGGCGAAGCCAGAACTTCGCAAATCTCAAGCAAGCAAGCAAGCCTGAACAGCTGACCCCCTTCCTCTCCTCGACTGGCCAAAGAACACTCGCAGAACAAGGCTTCAAACCTCTCCCTTCCCCTGAGACAAAGGCTAAATGCGCGGTCGTGGTGAAAAAGATCGAGACAGTCCTGCCACGATCGTGTGATCTATCCAGGGGGAAAAGTCTCGGCCAAAAACGACGTCACTGTCGTTGATGTTTACAAACCCCAGAGTCACGCATTGTAAAAATCCGTTGCTCTGCGCCTGAGGAGGCACAGAAGCTCCTATCTCGGGGGATTGTGATGTTTAACACATCCGTCCCCCCCCTATAATGTGGAACCTGAGAGCTTTATTCAGTTGACCAATGCCTAAAATGCTACAGATTCAATCACTCTAAACACACATGCACACACGAACGAGATCAGCAGTTGGAGAACCTGGACACTTCTTTGCCACATGCAAAAAAAACCATCAGATGTTGCAACTGCGAGGGGCAGCATGTCGCTGTCATGGGCCCTTGCCCCAAACGCAAAGAAATTATTAAGACAAAAAGACAAGCACAAAACAAAAAAACCACCCAACCTACGCTTTCAACACTCCGACCCTTACAAACATCCACACCCACCACAAACCGCCCCAAACACGTTTTCCCTCGGGAAACACAATGCCTCTACCACCTCATTTTCCCCAAAACAACGCCTTCATACCTAAAAACAACCCCAAAAATACAGACCATACTACACGTAGCTTTAATAGCTGCAAAATACAACCCAAGAAATTCACAAACATACCCCCAAACACTACTACAAAAAACGGTTCCCCGCATTGTGATCCCTGAGGAAATCTTCGAAGACGAGAACCTGTACATCCCTGAGTATCACGCAACAAACAAACACAAACACCGAGGCTAGAGTGGCGACCACCACCTCACCACAGCCCTCTACCTCTCATGCACACGTACTCCCACAACCAAAACCCAAAACCACAAACGAAAAACCCTAGAGAAACTGCACAAGGAAAAACTACAAAAAACACAAACGTCACAAACGCAAACTCCCTTCACCACTTAAAAAACGCACCAAAGAAAGACAAAAAGACCCTTGCTCACGGAAACCAGAGAGCCGTCCACTCCTCGTCGTCGTCATGACGACACCATCATCGGGGACTCCAGCAGCGGGGAGAGCCTCCACGTCGACCTCAGTCCTGAGGTTGTAGAGGGGCTACCCGCGCTGCCTGTTCCCCCCGGGGGACGTAGTTCCCGTCCTCCCCGTCAGGGGAGACTTAGGGAGACACGGAAGTGTCGGGAATTGGTCCGCCGATTCCCGTGAATTCCGTGCCCCCCTCTCCTAGGAGTCCCTCCCGGACCCCAAAGAGACCCAGTCTGGGGCTCGTCCTCGTTCTCGATCTCGTTACCGTGAGCAGCAAACGCCACGAAAGTAGGTCCCGTCATCTTGACCTGCTCTGAGTGGCATGCTGACAATCGTTCAAGCGAATGTAAGATCATTTTATAACGTAAAAACCACGTATTTTACGACTTCCTAGACCGGGAAAGTCTGACGTCGTTCTTTTAAACTCCACCTCTATCACAAATTTCCTATGCTATTAAACACTTCGGCTACACGTCAAGACAATCACGAAACGGCTGGTTTGTAGGGTCCTGCATCCTCGTAAAATCACCTTTCATTTCGAAATCACTCGCCTCCATTCATTCATCCTGATTTTATGGCTATTAACTCTTCACCCAGCGGGGCCCTATAATGTTTGCCACTGCCTATATCAGACCCCAGTCAAATTTGCCTATTCACGATTTCAATAAATTATTTAATTATAATAATCTCCCAGTCTCTTTCCCGGGGGATGTTAACGCAGCACACACATCATTCAACCACACATACACAACGCACAGGGCAGACAGCTCTTGTCTATTTTCGAAACAAAGAGACTCCACTACATCGGACCCGACTTCTACACCTCATTCACACCGAGAGGGAAGGGCCGCCCTGATCTCGTTTTGGGGAACAGAGGGGCACTCCCCTACCACACACACTTACAACCTTTGGCCCGAACTTCGGTTCTGACCACATACCCGTCATCATAAAACTTTCAATGACACCTATACTAAACAAAGAAACAACATCCTTCAGGTACAAAAAGCGACTGGGATGACTTTAAATTTTTACCTTGCCAGTCAAATTTTAACTTCAACCTTGAAGAAAAAATTCTCAAAATAGATAGGCATTGGCATCATCTTTTCGCTTGGATATCAGCAGCAATGCGCCGCGCCATACCGCGGGAGCGCTAAAAGATCCGCAATCATTCCATCCAAGCGGAGAACCAAGCGTCTCCTGACCTGCTATAGGAATCGTTTCCTTCAAAATTTAAATCACTTACATCGAGTTCGTGGGACCTCACTATCCTCAGAAATCACGTCATAAATAGTTTTGATAATGACCACAAATTCATTGGAAAAATTTAATTAAACAAGCAGAATCATGAGAGTTCCACTCCACGGGAATTTTGGAAATCAATTGACAATTAAAAGGTAGAAACCTTCCCCCCCTTCACTCACCTCCTCAAGGAAAAACAATCAAATTTCAGATCCCGTGGAGGTTATCAAAATTTTTCTGACCACTGGAAAACTGTTTTCTATCCTCATGAACCCCACCCTCTTTTTAATGATCACATTCAACCATCACACCTGGAGCCAAGACCACCAGGATAGAAACAGAACCAGAGCAGATCATCCACCTGGATAATCTGGACGACACATGCGAACTCCGTGCCCCATCTCGCTGGAGGAGGTAAAACAAATAATAATGAGGTTTCTCGAAAGGCTCCGGGCTCCTCTCAGATCGGACGCGACGCACTCATTCATCTTCCGGGACAACGTTTTACGAGCTATGACGCACTTATATAACACTTCCCTTGCCTCAGGCTACTATCCCTCACCATTAAAAACTGCTTTAGTGGCCCATATCCCAAAGCCAAACAAAGACCAAACAGACCCCAAGAAATACCGCCCAAATAGTTTACTAGAGACATTGGCAAAAAATTTTTTAGAAAGTAATTAACTCCAGACTAAGGCGGGATCTCGACAACCATGACCTACTCTCTTCAAAAAAATTCGGGTTCCGCTCTCACCGTTCGACAAATGACGCCTGAACATACTGACTAACTACTGTTTAACAACAAAGACAGAGACTAAAAACGGGTTTTCGTAACCAAAGACGTGGAGCGAGCCCTTTGACACGGTCTGGCATGCTGGCTTGAAGTACAAACTGTGCACAAAATTCAATTTTTCCCTCGTTTCACCAAGAAGCTGCTTGCAGCTTCTTGGATGACCGTAAATTAAAGCTTAAATTTAAAGGCAAAATTTCAGACACCATTCAAATGCCGCAGGTGTACCTCAAGGCAGCATAATCAGCCCCAACACTATACATATTAACACAAACGACCTCCCCGACCCCCCATTCCCCGATTCATTGACGCTTCTTTACGCCGACGACTGTGCTCACTTAGCTAGACATGATTCGCTCGCTGGTGTTGTCCGACGAATCCACGACGAGCTTGACACCGTCTCGAGTGGGAGCACAAATGGCTTATCAAACTAATGCGACAAAAACAAAAGTTCTCTTTTTAAACCCCAGACACAACCCTCCTTACGATCCATACATCTAAACTCTTTCGACAGACTACAAGCACCTCTTCAAATAACACGCTCTTGCACCGTGCTCGGTGGGAACCTTCGATTACATGTTCAGATTTCATTACCATAACAGTAAAAAAGCCACATTGGCTAATAAACCTTACAATCGCTTTTATCGATTTAGATGTGCGGCCCCGCGCACGAAACTGCACCTGTTCAAAGCCATTATACACCCTCTTCTCAATACGCCCCCCCTCACACTTACACTTGCAGCACACACAAACAGAAGAAAACTGCAAGTCATCCCGAATAAAACTCTCCGCTGGATCTACACTATAGGCTGGGACGAGTTTGTTACGTCATCACAGCTTCACGAGAGAGCTTCTTTTGCTCCCTCTGAACTCGTGTGGCGCGCGAGGGTTTGTAAACAACTCGACAAACTTCGTCTTTGGCTGCCCCACTGGATAGACAAGAACAATGTCTTTCTCCAGGGGAAAGGGGAAGCGGCCTTGGCCGCGATTTCTTTGCGCTAGATTGGGGCGAAAAACAGGAGCCAGTTTTTTGAGCTCGGCAGCAACATCTTAACCACTGTGAACTTTCTTAAACTTCCTTCCCGCCTTTCACCCTCCCTACCTCCCTTGTTTCGTTTGTTTTAAATGTTTTAAACTTTTAATGTTAAGTTAAGTTACGTTAGCTTTGGGGCCTTTTACTATAAACTCGGCGCCGCCCTCGCCCCCGGGTCGGCCATCGCGTCGCGGCGCGATTGTTGCCGGGCCTCGCGAGAGCGGGTGTCGAGCGCCGAAATTTATCGCCTAAACTTTTTTAAGCTTTTTTTTTCTTACGTTTGTGTTTGCGTTTTTTTTTTAATTTTTCTTTCGTTTTGTTTAGTTTCTCGTTCTTAACCTTGTTCTCTTTTGGTTTTTATAGCTTTAGGGGTTGTTATACATAAAAACCTATTTTTAAATTTCCCTTCTAAATAAACAAACTCCCCTAACGAGAGCCCTATCCCGTTTTTAACTCCCTTCCTCTCCCACTTCCTCTTTCCGTGTGTCACACAACCTCGCCCTCGCCTTGCTTGCTGCTTGCTTGCTTGCTTGCTTGAGATTTGCGAAGTTCTGGCTTCGCCCGGGCCTTTCACTTATGGCCCGGCCTGTGTCAGCTTTTTATGGCTGTATCATTTGTTGGTCTGACACTCGGTGATTACCGTGGCGGTGGGATTGCCAGCAGGCGCTCCTTAGCCGTGGTGTAAACATCTCGCATAATCTCTTTACCAGCACGGGCGGCTGTGGTTCTGTGGGGTTTGTCTTAGGAATTTCGTGTGCACGCAATTCTCCAAGTAGTGTATCAGTGGGCGTTCGCTCGCCGCAAATGCAAACACCTCTCTTCATGTTCTATGGTTTGTATGATCTGCCATGCACGTGGTAACCTAGGCGCATTCTGTGCAGAATGACTTCGGTACCTCTTTTTTGTTTATTTCAGAGAGTGCCAGTGGTTCATAGCCTGTGGCATCTGAGTACCAGCTGGCCGAGGGGGAATGTCTCGTTTCCTCTCCCGTGAAGCTGCAGGAGGAAGGAGTTGGCCGCCACCGTACACTTCCTCCTAAGTAAACTTCGGCTCTGATGTATTATCATGGGGTTTGGGGCATACCCCCGGCGATTTCGGGTAATCTGTCAGCAAGCTCATTGCCTCTGATCCCCATAATTTGGCTGGGAACCCAGTTTATGATAATTCTTCTACCCTGAGCAAGCATCCTTTGTGTTATTGTGCCGATGGTTGTCAGGAGGTAATGTTGTCAGTGGGTGAGCGCTGCTGAAGAAGTCGACGGCTCCCTTTTGGGGTCAGTGTGTATGACCCCGTGTCCTTTTCTCCTGGACGCTGTCTCAGTGCTCCCATGATAGCAACTACCTCTGCCTGTAGCGAGGAGGCGTTGTCTGTACCCTCATGGATATTGTGGCATCCCTTGCTGCAAAGCCGGCGCCTGCAGGTGGGCAAGGGGTCGACCGATCCGTCTGTGTAATATGTCAGGCTCCCCGGAGGGGTGATGGTTGCAATGACCCTCTGGGTTCTGCCTTTAGGCTAGGCGTACAATATTCATTCTTTTGCTTGCCAGTCTCATGACCGAGAACTCTATCGAGGTTTGTCCACGGCGGAGCTTCGACAAAGTCAGGGTGTGGGGAGTCCATGCCCTTGGCCAGTAGTGGTTATTTGAGCTGATGGCGTATTAGCACCCTGGGTGTGTGAGACAGCCAGGAGTTGTTTGAAAACAGCTCGTTATCTTGTTCTAGGCGTCTGACTTTATTGTGTCTTAGGCTTGTGTTCCTGGGAGCCTGGATACCTTTGATAAGAATTGGGCTGCCCTTAGATCAATTCGTGAGGCCAAGGGGAGAAGGTTTGTCTCCACTAGGAGGGTTTAGGACCT